>NC_040045.1:22318777-22386376 GCF_003713205.1 Coffea eugenioides | reverse complement strand
TGTGAGGACTCGCAAAATTTACTTATTTAATCTCCTATTTCTAGCTTATTTAATTATTTATTTGGCATTTTACTCCGAATATTATTTTCTAAGCTCTTGAGACCTAATTACATGGAAATATAGTTTCATTATATTTTTAAAATGACTTGTTTCAAAAATTAATTTCTGGAAGCTCGTTTAGTGAAAATAGTGAACACGTCTTTGGAAATCTTGATCGATTGAGAGTACAATAGGTTTGAAATATTGGAGACATGTACAATGGACCTAAAATAGGCATTTTAATGTTTAAATACTCAAGTGATGGTTAGTAGTACGGTCGTTATAAGAATTTCTCGAAGGTTTCGCGTTATAGCGATAAAATTGACGGTACACGTTTCCACACGCGTGACTTTATTTGAGGGACTTTAGACCCTTATTTCGGGATAATTAGAAGTGAATATTATCTACATGAATATAAATGCATTAGAGGTTTAGTGCACTGGTGAACCAAACGCGCGAGAAATCGAGCCTTAATCGCGCCAAACGGCTCCTAATGTGAGTTGACTAAGGGGTGATTGGTGGCCACAAGTTAATGTCTTCTCTTGGAAGCTTAGAAATCTGATCACACTCTCTCTCTTGCTCCCTCATCTGGCCGAACAACAAACAAGAAAAACAGCTCAAGAGTTCTTCAAATTCCTCCATCAAATCTTCACCAAATCATCTCCAAATTCAACCAAACTTGCACCACACTTAGATTAACACTTGAGGAGTATTTTGAGCTGCAAAAGGGAGCTGAAAAGCCACGGTTTTCTGGAGCAAAGAGTGACCAAAAATTTCTGATCTAGTCATCCAAGAAGGTAGCAAATCATCCAACCCATAGATCTTAGTTTTTGTAAGATATATTGCACATATAAGGTTGTATAATCATGTGGGTAGTCTTGTTTATGGTATAAAATGTGAAAGTGGGCTCTATGAACTCCCACTCTTGGGTTGTTGCTGATTTGATGATTGATAGTGGATATATTGTTGGTTTAGTGGTTAAAATGATGGATTAATGGTGCGTAATTGATAGAAACTTCATTGGGTGCAAGAAGCAAAAGTTTCTGGTTTTACCCCTGTCTTGTCCGACCATTTTTGTGCACAATTTTGAGGTTCTAATGACTTGATTATATTGTTTACATGTTAGTGTGGGTGTGTACAAAGTTTCGTTGAGAAATAACATGATTTGGTTGGTCAAATGAGTTGATTTCCAAAGTTAGCAAAACTGGAAAATGAATCCCGTATTGCCCAGGCAGTCATTTTGTATCGGCTATAACTCTTTACTCCGATGTCGAAATTGAGTGTCGTCAGTGGCATTGGAAACTAGACATTCCCAGCTTTCCATTGGTACCAATTTCACGATCTGGTTCCACTTGAGTGAGCCACACCATTCGTTTGAAAATCACTGTCCTGTTTCGTTTCTCTCCAGGAGACAGGACAGGACTTGTATCTTGATGCTCAAAAACGAACTGTTTGTGAATGGACTTTGAAAATGGTTTATTCTGAGAAAATTCAGATTTATGAGAGAGCTTTCCAACGCCATCAACCACGCCCAATTCCAAGTTGAATTGAGTGAGTTGTGGCCAACGTTTGAAACAGCTACAGTGATAGAATTTTCCACTTGGACAGATTTGTAACTAACAATGATTTGGGACTTGTTTTCCAAAGCTTCTTGGTATAAATCACCTATCAAATGTACCTCAGACATATCTTAGATATTATCTACTGAAATGAACTGTGTTTGAGGTGTTTTATTGGCCAAACGTTTTGAAAACGGAAAAACGGAAGTCCAAGGCAGATTTGCCGAGGAATTTCTTGGGACTTTAGTGATTTCGTTAACCAACTTTACGAATGAATTTTCCTACAAAATTTGGTATAGGAATACCCCTTATATGGTAGGATAATACTGCCAAATTTGGTGCCATTCCATGTCTGTTTAGATGTTCAAACAAAGTCCCAAAGTTCATGTTTAAATCTGGAAATTCTTGATCGAGAAGGAATTTTTAGCCAACTTTGAGCTGCTATATCTTGGCGCTCAAAACTTCGATTCTTGTTCCGTTTGTTTCATTTTGAACTTTGATTGTAGTTATAATTGATTTCTAAATTTCAGAGGTTAGTTCGTATTGTGTGAATTTTGTCGAATTTTCAAAGATGGTCAAAAACCAACCCCGAAACTGTCTTAATGGTCCCAAACAGCAACTTAGAGTCAATTTTTGAATATCTTCCGTTTGGAATCATGGAAAATTATCTTCTAAGAACTTTTAGTGCTTTTGAAGAAGTTTCCAACGATATCAAGCTTTCCAATTTTGGACCTACATAGTGCAAGATACGATTTTTCTAGGATTGACACCCAAAGCTGAAATTTGTCAACTTCTTAGAAAATGAGATTTTGGGAACTTGCCTTCTTTTCTCGATACCGATTGAACATTCTGAACTCGATTTCATGGAAAATATTAGTCTCTTTCTTTAGACTTTAAAACTTTACTCTTGACCCTCGATTATTATTAATTAAGGCACAATTAATGAATTCTCCTTAGATTGTACAACCTTCTTTGATAAGTAGGGGTTCTAAGTGATAGTGTATAATAGTTAATGGTTGTTTGCTCAGGCACTCGAGGGAATCTCCAAGGGGAACTCGGAGCGGACACCTAAAACGCTTGTTTGAAAACTACTCGCTTGTTTTGACTAGGTGAGTGTTCCATATAGGAATACGTAATTGAATAAGTCTAGGACACGCTTATTTCATGATTATTAAGTGCTATGTGTTAAGTATTTACCATACTCATGCCTATTTAAGGAATGTATACTTGCATTGTATATCTACATGAATTGGTTAAATGATTAACCATATCAAATGACCATATGAACTCGATACATGCTTAACTTGCTAGATTGTTTACTTAGCTTACTTGATTTTGAAAAATAGAGTCGAATGCGTACTTTATCGCACTCGTTCTCTTTTGAGATGAATAACTCATGCTTGAAAATGCTCGAATAACATGACTTGGTATGCTAAGGTTGCATACGTCGTTGGAGTGAATCTCCTCGACTCTCACATGGTAAAAATGGGATAACGGCCAATGATGGCCTATTCATATGACAAATGCCTGTCAATTAACCGTCACTATTCAACCGTTAACCGTTCACCGTGAACCGTTTACCAACCCACATGACTACCTGATTACCTGACTATTTGCTCATATGATTTCTAATCTATATGATTATTCGATATCCGTAAATTACATGCTCCCATGAAATCAACTTGTATTGCTTACGTGCTAGGTATCCACTTGATTACTTGATTATCATGAATCACATATTATATGAAGTTGTCCATCATTGTTAGGCGAGTGTGTACTTTACCTCACTCGACCTATTCAAATGATGAATTTTACTTTTGTCGAATTACTTGGTTACCTGTGCATGTTGTAAGCTATAAGCTGAACTTGGGCCCTGCCTCGGTTACTGACCTACTCGAGCCAGGACTGGGCTCGGTCGGGTAGGTTGGAACCCTGGACAACCGTTTCGGTATACTCGAGTATTACCACTGGAGGGATAAGGTGATGGCCAGTCAAACCGAGGGGATCCGGAAGTTATAAGGTGCAAATGACCGACAGAGTTCCACTGGAACACCGTATCCTACAATATATGTTTACCGTGTATCATGATAATTGTTTCGTGCTAAAATGCCAATATGAAATCCTGAGCTATGCCTGTAATAAGCTCCAATCACTCGTGAACTATACATGCCAATGTCTTGAACCATGATAACTGTCTCATGATAAATGTCTCAAATTACCCGTACCATGATTATCACCCCATGATAACATGCCATTGTGTAACCTTGAACCATGCATATGATATGCCCATCCTACTTGATCTATTTGAACTGTTAAGAGTGTCTTGGAACCTCACTGGGCTGTGTAGCTCATCCCACGTTGTGGTCTTCTTTTACAGGGTTCGAGACCAAGGGTGCTCGTGAGTAGTACTAGAATGTTTTCTTTTGAAGACTTTAAGTTATATTATAACGGATGGCTATTGTACCCTTTTCCAGTGGGTTGTATTTAAGCTTGAAGGCTACATAGTTGTAAGTGTAAGATATTTGAAGTACTTTAATTATGTATCGAAGTTACTTATAGTATTTCGAGCTCTTGAATGATGGATTGTAGTGAGTCCTGGCGAAAGTTGGGCAGGCGTCCCGCGGATACCCTTTGGTTCGCCTTAGGGAGAAGTGGGGGCGTCACATGGTATCCATGACGTTGAATTGCTGGGTCATAGCCAAAAAGATTAGTGAAGTACTCTAATCTTGAGCGCGAAATCTCTGCTGGATTTTCCAACCACGCACCTTCCTCACCTCGAATTGTAGCAATGAAATTTCTGCTTCTCTTCGCCTTCACTGTAGCATGGAAAAAAAACTGTATTTGCATCCTCGACTTGAATCCATTTGATTGAGAACTTTTGTCTCCAAAATTCTGCTTTAATAGCCAACTGCCTCGCATGTCCTGTGGTGGTTTCACTCAGGTTAAGTCGCACTTTAACCACCCCTGCATATCAAATGCATTTTGGCATTCTATCATCTCGGCCTCCCCTCTTTTCACTACAGTCCCCACATCACCGAAAATTCTGGCATTCCATTCCCGCAGAACCTTTCGTAACCTCATTAGTTTCCTAAAAAATCCTTGCATCCCCACCACCTGAATCGGTTGAGCCCAGGACTCATGAAACACATTAAAAAATTCATGGTGCTTTACCCAACCATTTAGAAATTGAAAATATCCTCTTGCTCGTGCAATCACTGCGCATTTCACTAATAACGGACAATGGTCAGAATAATCACAACCCAAATGAGATACATGAGAAAAGCCAAAGAATTGCATCCATTACAGGTTAACTAAAACTCGGTCCAGCCTTTGCTACAAATGCCCATTGGTCCATGTATATGATGAGTCATCGAAGTCTAAAGAGTCTACCCCCATCTAGAAAATAGCCTCCCTAAACTTGTCCATCTCCCCAACTCTTGGAGCAGCACCTCCTTTACGTTCGTCAGCCAAAGTTACAACATTGAAATCCCGGACGATTGCCCATGATTGGGTCATCGAACCTACTAGCATCTCTAGTGAAGCCCACAAGGGGCGTCTGGTCACTTGAGAGTGCTTAGCGTAGACTATGGACAACCAAATGTTTGTCCCCGAAGAAAAAGTGACTGATACATAAAACAATTGATTCACTAATGGTACGAAAGGACATGCAAGTTCATTGTTCCAAAAAATCCAAATTTTACCATCAATGAATGACCCAACTGAATCAAAACCCAACCTAATTCTAATGATATCAAGTTGTTGATTAGATGTTATTGGTTCGATAAGAACCAGCAAGCCAATATCATAATCATGGCATATGCTTTTTAAGTAACTGAAGGAATCACTCCTGGAAATCCCACGAATGTTCCAAACCAGATAATTGAGTGGTGTACACATTAATTATTCATAGAAAATGCTGTTGTTGCATCACTTACCTGTGCTATAGTAGTCTCAGGATTCTTTCACGGCCTCCCTTTCTTTTTCTTCTTTGTCACTTGCATGAGCTCCTGCTGTACCTTCTCAGTGTCCACTTACGCCCCTTGACTTGAGACTTGCACACCTATCATTATAGATATTTCTCTTAGTTGGACCATAACATCCTTCATCCAATTCTCTAGTCGCTTCTGAAACATCAGCAGATCTATCAAATCAACTAATCTCCTACTTTTATCATAAAACGATTTATTTCTGTGCTTGAACCGTTGAGCAATATCTTAGAGCACTCCTTCCGCCTCTGCGAAAAACCCAGACCATATAGGCTGGTGAAGCTCCATGGACTCTAGCAATAAGCCGTTTTCCAAGTCAGAGGTTTGAGCAGTGTTGTCCTTAACTGGAGCTAAAATCACCTCAGCCCTTTTTCCCTCATTCTGTGAGGAATCTACACCTTGTTGTTGCCGAGATATACTAGCCAGGCTATCCCCCAGTATCAACGGGTCAAAACGATTAGCTTCGCACACCATTGCAGCATCATCTAGCATATGGTTATGTAACAAGACGACAACCTCATCATCTCTCTTAATGCCTTTGGTATTCTCACCACCACATTCTGTTAAAGTTTGCAACCTCGGGTCCTTTCCCATATCTGTTACCCCTCCTTGATGTGCTTTGGGAATCTAAACTTGCTGAATCCTGTCTTTTTTAATCATATCTTGTCTCTTGCCCGTGTCTTTGGCCCTAAAAGGAGGATGCAACTCTAGATTTTTGTTGAACCACAACTCCTCAGAATGTCCTAATCTTTAGCAAAACTTACAGTAATGCGGCCACGTTTCATATTCAACTTTTTGTCAGAACCCATAATTCTTGTCCTCAATCCAGATAGGGGACTTAGGCTAAGCCGCCACATCCAACTCCATGAGTACCTTTGCAACCGACGGCCTTTTCAGCTGAGTAGTGGCTTCATCTACCTATAAAGGCTGGCCAATCAAACTGCTTAGGCTACACAAATATTCCTTGTCAAAAAAAGGCAGAGGAAAGTCAGGAAATGTCACCCAAATAGGAGCGAGAGATGATTCCCGATTTGGACGAAAATCAATTATCCACTTTGACAGAGTCATTGGCTTATTCATGAGATACCACATATGCTTGCACCATAATCTTATGAAGTCCTCTTCCATCATCGGCCTGATAAGAATATGTCTGTCATTTAATAAGCCGACTAGACAGTTTCCTTTTAGCCCTAACACAGTCACAAACTTATGTATCATAGCCATAGAAGGCCTCCTTATCGAAAATTTCTCCACTAGTGTATTCTTGAAAGGTTTCGCAATCAATTGCAGTTCTTGTCTGGAGATCATAAACACTGGTTCCCCTTGAAAGTTGATAACTTGCCATACCGCGATCCTGGTGGAGCTGAAGTTGAACTAGCTAGAATCGAAACAAAGGACTTAGTCCCATGAAAGTCCAGAGGCCATGGGTTCCCCCCAAAATTTTGAGGAACGGCCATGGCCAATGAGAAACCCTAGGAGGACGCTGTATATGTCCTTTAAGACAATTAAATTCCAAAATAAACTTTTCATCAAGAATTATAAATATAAATATCTTATTAGCCAATTCAAACTTAAATTTTGACTTAAATTTGGCAGTGAAATGGTATACTATTTTGTCCTAGAATTATATGTGGCCTCCAAACCTTCGCTTTTTATTTCATCTTTTCAAACATCACAAATACTTGTTAGGGAGGAAAAAACCTGAGAGAGCTCATTAGAAAGACCCAATATGTAAGTTAGCGACATAACATTGACCCAAAAATTTAAGTTATTAGATCTTAGGTCTTTACTTATAGATGAACCACTCTTTCTCCATCTTTTGAACTAATGTGGAATGCAATCCCCTATTCATGAACCTAACAATGTTCCCCTTCATGAATTGTCTTTCATATTGAATTCTTTATAGGCTCTTCTTTGAGTCCATTGTAATATTCAATACAAGTCCATCTTAGCACCTAATGTTACTTCTTCTCTCAATTATGGATTCACTTTTCTTCAACATCCAAATCATAGGCTCCTTGGTCTAACGCTAACCAGACATCCTACCAAACCTCTAGTGCACCTAGTTGAACACCAACCAAACTCCTCAACACTTCAATCCACCATCAAGAAGAGAATTTCGTAGGCCCAACTCCGAGAACAATCCACTTACCAATGAATAGGGCAAATGTCTTAGTTTAATATCAAAAGAATGTTTATCCGCCGAGTGTGGATTTTTTGACTTGGCTTTCGTATCCATGGTTGCCACACAGGTCAAGTGCAGTAAATAGACACATTTGTTTTGTTAGTTTTTTTTAATTTTTTAGTGATACAATGTTGCCGCACTAGGTGCATGGCAACTAAAACCAAATATGCAAATAAATTTTAATGGGGCAAATTTGAAAAAAAAAACTCTGTTATTACACATGCTTTGTGCAGCAACAGAGTGTAGATAAAAAAAATGCTCTGTTGTCACACATGCTTGGTGCGGCAATCAAGATTATAGAAAAGAAACGTATCTCTTGTGCAGCAACAGATGTCCATTAAAAGATTTCTTTTCTAGTTTAGTTAAAATGCAAATGTGTTTTTTTTTTTTAAAAATGTTACATGTAGCGAAATACCACACAGAACTGTATTGCCAATTAACCTATGTTGTAACTGAAGAAAAGATACTAAACCAAAAAAATTCGTGTACGTTTCCAACATCTTAAAAAAAATATTGTACTAATTGATTAATTAGTCACAAAAGATGCAACTCAATTCAATTATTCCGTGTTTGTTTGGATTGTTGCCACGTGAACCGTTATAAAGCACATGATTGAGCCACGTGTAAAGTAGGTGAGAGGTAACTTGTATTTGAATTTTAAAATTCAATTGAAAGGTCACGTGTTTCAAAAGTTTTTATGTTATAGAGGCCTAAATGTTAAGTAGGACCCACAAGGGAATGCATTTCCACAAGTATAAGTGTGTGTCGTTGAGTTAAGGTTGTATAAGAAAATATGGTAGATTTGAGACTTGTGGAAGGATTCTTTAAGGTTATAAAGGAGTATGGCATGGAACAAGTTGTATTCATGAAGATCAATGTTTTTAAACCCGGACCGGCCAGCGAACCGGAAAGGGGCCTATTCACGGTCCGACCAATTGGACCGACCGATTCAACGGTTCTCTGTTTTTTTTTTTTTTTTTTCTAAGTACTTCATAGGTCTTCAAACTCTTCACTCTATAGTCTACACTGGAACTTGATGGCTAATGTACAATCTAACATGGTTATTAATAACTTAAGTCCTTAAAATACATTCATTAATATAACATAAAACTAATTTTAAGTTGAGATAATAATAAATTTTTTAAAAATTATACATGAACTTGGAATGATAAATATAACTAAAATATCATAATTCACAGCAAGTTTTCATAAATTCATTACAAACATAAATAGATATAGCCTAAATGTTTACCAATTATCACAAACAAAAACGCACAAATAAATAAAATAAATGTTGGCATTCTTCCACAATTCTAAAAAAGTCCATAAAAGAGTTCAACTTATATTCAAGGCAAACAATTTGAATAACAAACTTCCATCATTGGCATGACAAGGCAACAACACCTCCTTCATAATTTCATCAATTTAACCTGAAAAAGTTAAAAAGTATATTACAAAAAATATAAATCTAATTGGTGAAACTAAAAAAAAGCCAAAAAATTTTGAAAAACAAAAATACAACCAAACACAGAAAAAATCAATTGCTACTAAACATCACTAATTAATATGTTATATTACCAATCATTATGTTCATCACCATCCAAAAGGCGCCTACGCTGAAATGCTTCCAAGTCAATATCATTATCTTCCCCAACTTCACTTTCATCATCTAAATAAATAAATAAAGCAATAATTAAGGATTTATCCATATTTATAATAAAATTCAAATTAAAAAAATGCACTTTTAGCACCTCATATTACAAGTTAAAAATATATTTATTTTAATATTAAAACCAACCTTCAACTAGTTGAGAATCATCTTTAGGAAGTTCTTCGAGTTCTTCCTCCAATTCATCTCAATTAAGCTCGTCATCTTGTTCTTCTTCTATGACCCAAAATTCTGTTTTATCAATAGATTCATAATCAATGGGATCATAAGATCTCTTTCGATGATCAAACCTACAATAAAACACATTAGTCACAAATCTAATATTACTTTAAAAATAAAATGTAAAGAATAAAGCAAAAAATCAATTATACCTATGTTGCAAACGCAAATTGTAGTGCACATAAACAAGATCATTAAATCTTTGGTGCTCCAACCTATTCCTTTTTTTAGTGTGAATGCATTAAAAAACGCTCCAATTATGTTCACACCCAGAAGAAAAAACTATTTGACTCAAAATTCTAATTGCAAGATTTTGCAAATTCGGAGCATCACAACCATATAACTTCCACCAATTCTCTGTCACAATCATATTAAAATATTAGATCAAATAAAGAATAAATTCACAATTTTTAGATATTAAAAAAATATAAATAACTTGGCCGATCAGATTTGCTAGTAAGAATAGCAAGTTTGCGCCTAAAACTCCCTTGCCTTTCCCGATACATTCCAACCTCTTGCGATAATTTTTCAGGGTTGCACCAATCCACTTTTGTTTCAATGTAATCAAGCAAGCCATTTATAACCTCTGGATGTGTACAAAATGTGGCACTCTCATATTGAAAAGCAGGATTCAAATAATAAGCAGCAACATATAGATTTTTTCTCAACATTCTATCCCACCTATCATTGATGATGTCAATATAGGGCTTGTACGATCTCTCTTTATTTCTAAACAGCTTTTTGATGCCATTTATTGCTCTAAACATGCCTTCATAACACATAACCCAATGAAGGCCTTTCATCAGTGTCACAAATACGCAACAAACGAATGATAGGGCCCATTATTCTCACCATAATCAAACAGTTATTCCAAAACCTTTCATCCAAAACGATTTGCTTCACATCTTTTCCTTTTTCTATTCTCAGAAATTTTTTGTAATCCCCACTAGTAACCAAAGATTGCAAACTATCCTTATGATGATGCAAACTTTTTAATGCAATAAAGGTAGTTGCAAATCGAGTGTCACCTGGACGAATAATTTCTTTCCACCCTGTAGTCCTTCTTAACCAATTCAAAGTGAACTTATGATTGTAGATAAAAACAGTCATCGTTGAAGCAAGAGACACCAAAGCTTTTACATCATTCATTTCACCAATGTCTTTCAAAATTAAATTGATGCAGTGTGCAACACACGGTGACCAACAAATGTTCCGATATCTTTAACTTAACAAAGAGTTTTATAATTGCTAGTATTATCAGTAACTAAGTGCACCACATTATTTGAACCAACCATCTCAACAATTTCAGCAAATAAATTACACAAATTTTCTGCACTTGTTACAATATCAGATGCATCCACATATTTAATGAAAGAAATACCCTTAGGACAATAAATCAAAAAATTAATCAATAGTCTTTGCCTAGTGTCTTTCCATCCATCACCCATTATAGTGCAACCAGTTTCTGCCCAAGTACTTTTAAAAGAATCAACAACTAATTTCACATCTCTCTTGACATTTCGCAACAAGTTAACTCTCAAAGAATGATATGATGGACCTTTGTAACCATGACCCATTGATGCTATTTGATCAATAGCTTTTTGAAAAATGGAGAGTTAATAGCATTTATAGGAATGCAAGCATCACAAAACCAAAGAGCAATTGCCGTGTCCGTATTTTCCCATTTTTCCTTACTTTGCAAACAAGCTTTAATGGTTAGTTGAGAAGTATCACGCCCATCTTTAAAAAAAGCACGTATACCTGTTGATGCAGTGACCTTTCTCTTTTCTTTACTAAATGAACCCATCTCATTTGCTAAAGAAGAAGGAATCTCCAAAACTTCATCGCCATCAAATGCATGAGTAGTGTGGCCGAATGAATTTTTCACCCCAAAATCACCCTTTTTTTTCTTTAGATTTCTGTTCCTTCTCCTTCATAGATGCTAAAATAGCAAGTCTAACTGCCGGATCAATCCTTGAACATGGAACAATGCTGCCTTGTTCTCCTGCCAAATGCTGTTTCATTCGATGAATGCCACCACCAGCAATTAGTTTAAAACAATACCCATATGTCAAAGTTCTTCTTCCTTGCTTATTCAAACCTTCTGAACAATAATTCCATGTTATATCGGACTTTTGTCTATGATTTTGACTAGCTGATTCTTCACTATTGACAGCTCCAGCAGTCGAAGATTGTGAATTACTATCAGTACCAGTATCAGTATCCATTATCCTTCACATAGTTAATTTAGACATAATTAGTTCATTTGTAAAATATAGTGTACTAATAAGAAAATAAAATTAACAAAATTTTAGTAATATAAAAAGATCAATTAGTCACATGAATAGCTCAACTGTTAGCATTTACTTTTTTCATTTACAAAAAAATTAAGATATAATTTTCATGGTTAAGGGATTTTATGAACTTCCAAACTCATGACACTCGAAATAGCGAGTGGCGGAAAATAAAAGGAAAAGAGAAAAGTCTGTGCTAAACTAAGTCTATGTGAAAAGGAAAAAAGAAAAGTCAGGTGTAAAAGTGTCCTAAAGTCTAGACCACATCTTCACCAATTCTATGCTACTCACTATGCAAGGAAAAAGTCAACTCATTACAATGCAACACAAATGAAAGCAACAAGAAGGATATTAATGGTTCTCAGCAGCACAAAACTGAAAAATTCAAACGCAGGAATCTTGCCTTTTGTTTTCCTAACCTTAGTTGACCCAAAGAAATAACAAGAAGGATATATACTAATAGTGAGACAATTAAGTACCCAGTCAATTTCTGTGACCATTCAACTAATTTCCTTGTGCTAATGGCAATATCTTAAAAGAAAATTTTGGGTTAGGAAGTGAATAAATAGTTCCTTAGTTCTGTCCCTTTTTTACCACTAATGTAAACAATCCAACACTTCTTACTTTTAGAGTATTAATAATCAACAGTAATTAAATAAGCTAAAACTACCAAACTTTATACAATATAGCACCAAATAAAATCTCTTGAACTTTGAATGAAAGAAATATAATTTCTTATGATCCTAGTTGCTTTTAACAAATAAAAAGCAATTTATTTTGTATTTTTTGTAGCTCAGATGGATTTAAAGAATATATATATGTGTGTGTGTGTGTTATTGTCTAGGTAAATTGAACAAACAATAAATAAAGGAACATAGAATCCAAGACTAAGCCACCGTATGAACTTTGAACATTTGAGCAGAAATTAGTTTATGGTCACAGAAATTAGTTGAATAAAAAAAGGGCATAAGGTTGCATGCGATTTCCTTATTTTGCATACGGTTGCATACTATGAATCATAAATCATAAATTAGTTGCATACGGTTATCGTCACAAACAACATCAATGGAACAAAAAAAGGGCATTCCAAAGATTAATTCCAGAAAAATACAAAATTTAAAAATCAAACATGTCTAATTTTATTAATTTGATACTTTATCCAAAAAATAACTTCTCCAAACATGACTGCAAAATAATTTATGATTCATAGTTTCATCCTTAACTAATTAAACAAAAAAAAAGGTCAATTAGGGATAAGGAAACGGATGAAAATTGGGGGAAAAAAAAGAAGAAATATGAAAAAATCCACTAAAGATAATATAGAAAACAAAAATCAAGAAAAGGCAAAAATTAAACTTACCAAGATGGAAAAGCTCTGGAGTCTTGTCTAAAGATAGTAGTGTGATGATCTTATCATGGATATTTAGATGTGGAAGGATTATGAAGAAAAATTTTTTAAAAAAAATCAATAGATTAGCTGGAGAAGCCGAGGAACGGAGGAAGTGAAGCCGAGGAGAAATGTGCCGTCTGCACTGCTAGTTTGCTGTTGTCTTTTCTTAATGCTAGGGTTTTTTTATTTAATCTGATTTTATTTTTTCGTTAAGTCAAATAAAATTCTACACAACAAGAGCTTGTCCATCGGCTGTGGATTAGTGGTAAGCATACCTTATTGTGATCCTAGAGACCCAAGTTCGAATCCAGCCTCTATTCTTGTTGTTGTTTTGAATCTGAGGTCTATTGTTTGAAAATTAAAGAATTGCCGGTTTACGGTTTTTACGGGTTTTAACGATTCGTCCGGTTCATACGGTTTCTAGCGATTTTCCATTAGCTTCCGGGTTTGTTACTGGACTGGATCGGTGACGCTACCGGTTCGCGATTGAATCGGCCGGTCCGGTTCGGTTCTGAAAACATTGATGAAGATATATGCAGGCATCTATTCTTGTTGTTGTTTTGAATCTGAGGTCTATTGTTTGAAAATTAAAGAATTGCCGGTTTACGGTTTTTACGGGTTTTAACGATTCGTCCGGTTCATACGGTTTCTAGCGATTTTCCATTAGCTTCCGGGTTTGTTACTGGACTGGATCGGTGACGCTACCGGTTCGCGATTGAATCGGCCGGTCCGGTTCGGTTCTGAAAACATTGATGAAGATATATGCAGGCAAGAAGATGGGGGCATGTCTCTTCATTACAGATCTTGAGGGTCTATTTGGAATAGTGGATGATGTGAAAGAGATCCTGATGGAGGCCAAAGTGAACCGCGAAGTGGGTCCCACAAGTATTATATAAGATAGGCCCATTATCTATGATAATAATGTAATGTACTTGTAGATGGATAGGGACTCGATGTAATAATACCCCATATATTCCAATATCGAAATTTGAAGATCAATACATTTCATCTCGAAATCGAATACGTTCAAACTCAAAAGATAATATGTGTTCAGCTGTTATCCTAGAAAATGACTCTAATATTGGGACGGAGGGAGTATAAATTACCTTTGTTATGGCTTCCAAATTATATCTGTGTATCCATTTTTTTATGGCAATAGATTTGTTAATTAAGTTAAAAGTCTATGCTATTATCACTTACTTTTTGTTATGAAAAGATTAATTTAAATAAAAAATTTTAATGTTTTCCATGTATGTTAAATATCAAAAAGAGAAGTTCAATGTTTAATATTTTATATTACCTAATAATTCTAACTAATTTTTCCAATACTTTCCAACTAAAGAAACACAGTAATTTACATTGTCTTACATTATTTTATAATTTATTAAACACATTTGGAAAACATATGTTCTTGTCTTATTTCACTTTATTTCTCCAGTGACACATTTTCTTGCTAAAATTTCCCATCAATTAGATGAAATTTGAGTAACTAGCTAGATAATCCTTGTAGAGTAACACCACAAGTCACAATTTTGAGCAATAATATAATCCAACAAAAAGTGGATATGAATTTATTTTCAATAATATCCAATTTAGAGACAATTTATATAAATCAATGCATTTGAATTGAGTCTTAGTTTACACTAAAGAAGGATTTGGTACTAGATAAAATAGAATTGAGATTTGGTGGGCTATAGAGCCATCATAGGCTAAATATATGGTCGATAAATATTGGAATGAAATGAGTATGTTTTCTATACCCGTTGCTTTTTTCATTTCATGCCTTCCCAGTGTCACGTTCATTCTTAATTGATAGCAAATGCCTTCCTATTTCTCTTTACTAATTGGTTTAGTCAACCCCCTTATCTTCTGATACAAAGGATAAATTTTACTTTTATGACTATGATAGATGTCTTAGAATGCAGTTTGTCCTCTTGAATGGAATCAAGTCTAGAACAAATGAGTTCTCATATTCAAATGCAAAGTATCAAAATAATAATAATTAATTTGAACCTACTTGACATCAAAGGAATGGAATATTATTTGGATCATCATATTACACAATATAATTTCTTTTTATGTTTATGACGTTTTGAGATTAGCAACATAACTGTAGGTATATTATGGAAAGAAAGAGGTCGTATGCATTATAAAAATATTAGATTTGTAGCTTAGTAACTTACACAATGATTCTCTCAATAAACGATCAATGTGTCTATGCTAGCTTAATAGTTTCTATTATAGATCTCCTAAATTCTGCTAAATTAAGTAATTACACCAATCATTTATCCATATTAATAGTTTTGTGATTTTAGGTGACAATTGTATATTTTGCATATTTTTAGTGTGTGTTATTTCTTAGTTTTTAGTGTGTTGTAGTCATTTTGAGAGTCAAATAACTAGATTTATAGTGAATTTTTCATTTTATAGTTTAAGCAAGCAAAATTGTATTTCTATAGATTTAAGTGGTTAAAACTTCATATTTTTGTAGATTTTAATGACTAAATCATCAATTAGAGTGAAGTGAGAAGATACGTGTGTGATTCTTGATGATTTGAAGTGATTTTAAGGGATATGAAGGCAAAATGGTCAAAGGATGAAGCACAATTATAAAATAAAGAAGAAAACCATAAGGAGCACTAGCATATTTTTGCATTTTGGCTATAATTTGAGCTACACATATTGGATTGAAATGATTCTTGAAGCATTGTGAAGTTAAGATCAAGCTCTACACTTTTTTGAGACATCAAAGTCTAGTTCACGTGTCTTTATAGTTAAAAAGTTAAATATAGAGATACATTTTTGTTGCTACAATCTGGAAGAGTCTGTTGACTAGTCATGGATATTTTGATCATTTCATAGCTCTCATTCAAATGACGTGATTCTTGATGTATTCAAAAGCTAACTCAATGAATTATAATTTTTGCATTTTATGCAAGAGCTAGTTCGACGTCTATCATGGAGAAATTTGTGCTTTAAATCGATGCAAAATAGAGTAATTTTGAGGATTCATTAGAAAGTGCAAAACTTGCAATATAATGCATCCACAAATCAGATCCACGAGACATACCTCATGAATCTACTGAGCGAATCCATATTGTGCAAGTAGTAGAGCAATTTATAGTTTGTTTACACAAACTTTTTAACCATTTTCTCTAAAAGAATTTCCACTAGATCTGCACAAAAAGATCTTGGGAACTTCAAGAAACAACTTTTAGAGATTCCATGGCACAATTTGCATCAACTCAAATAAGATCATTTGGATCTTTATTCATCTATAAATAGGGGCCTTGAGAACATATTTTGCAACTTTGGAGTTTAGGAAAAACTCTACACAATATGTAGTCTTTTGGTCAAACTTCTTAGTTCATTAGGTAACATAGGATTAATATAGTTTCATCCATTCTTGTACTACCTAAACATAGATGAAGATTGAGGATTGAAGATGGAGAGGTTCACACTCCCATTGACAGGGGGTTTACTCTTTTCAACTTTTTACTTCTTGTATTTGATTCTCATGTTTAATGTTAAATACAAGTTCGATACTTGCTTTTGTTTTCTTTTCGTATTGCTGGTTTTACACCTAGGGGTATGGATGAACTATCTATGCTTGTTATATGATATTTTCATGGTTATTTGAACTTATGCCTTGTGCAAGTTATTTAACACTTTTACTATTACAATCATGATTAATTGGCTATTAGTTGTAATTATCTAACGGTGTTGCAACATTAATGAGTATTGGGATTCAATATTAGTTCATAGAAGTGTAAAAATACGGATTTAACTTATTAATGTAGGTGATAGGGTATTTTACTACATTACAAATTGTAAAACCTTATTACCCTAATTCCGCAAGTGCACAGTTCATTTATTGAGTATAGAGATAATAGGTGTCAATTCCATAGGGACTTAGAATTTGGTAGTCACTTGAGTTTAACCACTTGCTTTATTGTCTAGATAATTAAAGTTTAAGGAAGTAAAAATAAAGAAAGTTCATTAGGTGGTAAAACCGGCCATAAAAGTTAGAAATTAGTTTAGGCGGTACAACCGGCCATAGAAGTTATAAGTAAATAATATAAAACCAACCGTACAGGTGGTAAGTTGGAAGAAAGTAAAGATAAGTTAGATTAGAATTACTTACAGATTAAGTGAGAGGATCCTAGGGATTAGAATCGCTTGTTATGTCAAGATTAGAAGTTGATTAAGATGATTATGTTTATACTTCCATGATTTGTCAAGGAATAGCTTCTAAATGTATGTCCTTACTTTCGCCAATGGACATTTAAGAGAAATTGTCCTGGCTAATTCCTCTAGAAAATGCTTTCGCCAATTCCTTTAACTTCTTGAATTATCCTTTACCTATGTTCATAGAGAAAGGGTAAAAAACAAGTTAAATAAACTCAATGAAGTTATTATATAAATCCAACCAATCATTATTCACCACTTTCGTGAGAATAAGGCTACTGTTTAAGAACTTAGATCTATTAGAAGGCGACTTTCATTGCTCAACTTTATCAAATCATTCATAGTTGATGACCAAACAACTATAAAGTGGAAGCACAAGTTCTTAAACTAACAAATCATGAAAAAGTATAATCATCCCTTAACTATTTCAAATCAAAACTATAACAAGTTCATCTTCACCCTATGATATGAAAAGGGTTAACTAGACATCATATTAAGAACATTTAAGTATGAAACAAACATGTAACAAAATATGGCAAATAAGAACAAAAGACAAAGTTTAGGAAGAAGAATTCTTATTTAATATCTTGAAACTTGAATCCCTAAATTCCTTCACAAGTTGATCTCTGAAATAAGTTTGATACAAGAATGTTTACACCTCCCTCTCAAAGCTCTTTAAACAAATAAAGAAACTCTCAATATGAAACTAGACCTAAACTACTTCTATCTCTACTTCTGCTCTACTCTCCAAGGTGCTATCTCTTGCTAAATTCATGCTCAAATTAATGAGATACAAGGATATTTATAGATGTTTTGGATGAAAAAATGTGCACATAATGTAGTCGCAAAGTTGATTTTCACTTCTTCAACTCATATTTAGCTGTTTCTTGTCATTTTTCTTGTAGAGGAATTGGTCAAAAAGGTTGTGTGAACAAAATGGAAGTTGCAGAGTAAGTTGCAGCTACGAATCAAGGATCTGCAAGGTGGATCCGCGACCCTAGCCCCGTGGATCTACCTCATGGATCTTCTTTGTGCTCAGTTTTGCACTTTTAACTTCAATCTCAACTTTGCTCTATTTTTTGTCCAACTTCAACTGCGATTTTCTCGATGATGGAAGCTGAATTAGGTCTTACACAAACGTAAAAGTTGTAGCTCTTTGCATTAGCTTTCCAATCCCTCAAGAATCATTTCATTTGGATTTGTGTTGGTTGAGAAAGAACCAAACTACCTCAAACTAGTAAATGTTCTGTTTCAGCTTTTGACAGAAAATTTTCCCCACCATATTTCAAACATTTGACTAGGAATATCGATAAATTGGATTTCAATGTCTTCATAAGAATTGTCTCTTAGCTTCAAAATGGTTTAAAAATCACCTCAATCCGATACTTGTAACTCAAGATATCTCCAAAATATCACAATGTGTCAAAGTTGTGAAACTCCTTTTGTCTTTAATCAATTCATATGAGACCAAAACCTACAAAAACAACATAAACTTGCCTATTAACCCATACTTTTGCATGTTTTGGTTAAGAAACACTACTTGTATGAAAATTAACTTATAAAGGAATTGAAATCTTCCATTTTAATTTAAAATACATCAAAAACATAATTTAAAATCTAATTAAAAATAGGTCAAATATAGACTACTCAGTAGGGTCGCCCCTTTGTAACTTTAACAAAGTAATTTTATAGAATCTAATGAATTTATAACTTGTTTCATGATCACATTAATAAGTGTGAAGTACTTATAGGTATGGTTGGTATACTGGTGAAAATGGATATCATAAACATTAAGAAATTATGTGATAATTAGTCAAGGTAAATAAACTCATTTAACCGGTAATTTTACTTGCAAGAATAGTTAGAAATTTCATAACCCTAGGAACCATTTAATTGTCATTTTTATTACTTTTGTTGCATTTTTTTTTTGGCAAAGCCCCAAATTGGGGTCGGAATGCCATCTCTTAATTTATTTATATCGAGAAAGAGTACAGCAAATTGGAAGGGAGGACAAATCTGACCTCTGTTAAAGTAAAAGAGACAGCTAAGGATCAGGAATAATACGCACATATGGAAAAAAAAACTGCTATTCTAAACACATAACAGATGAATTGAAAGAAATCATCCACATAAAGGTGCCTCACATTTGTGGGATTTTGAGTGAGTATGGGAATTTGGTTTAACATCTTGACGTGTTTGCATTATTTTACCTGTTTTTGAGAGCTGCTTCCTCGCTTTCTTTGAAATAACTTGGGTAAATTGCTCTTGAACTAGGTTCTGGTCTTGATCTCTGTCTTTATCGCATTGTGAATCATCTTCTTTTTCTTCATTTTTGTCATCCTTGCATATTAGTCTTAAATGACGAAAAGGCTTTGATACATGAGCGGGATCTTACCATGTATTTTTTCCCATTTAATCTCTTCGAACACATCATTAAATTGTGGAACATCTTTAATCTGTGGCTTTTGAGGCATAAAGGATTTCGTTTCTGTTCTTGTACTTGTACCCACAAAGGATGTGTCTCCAACTGACATAACATCACGTGGATCATGAATTTAGTGTACCTTCGCGAGCGTACCGTTTGCCACATCAGACGTAATTCCAGTACTTTGCGGTGAGGAGTCGGTAGTCTCCATCGCCTTCTCTTTCGATGCAGCCTCTGTGGATGCGCCATTTGCTAGGGAATGGTCATCCTCAGACTCTGGATCAGTGAATTCCCTATCATGAAGTGGATTCGAAGTCGAAGTCTATAGCCCAACATCTGTTCCATGCTCCGGCTCCACAACCCGATCTGCGACAATAGCAGACTTTGCAGCTTCTCCCTTATGACTTTGCCCAATATTCGGTTGGAGATCATCAGGATTAATAGTATCCAAAAAAAAATGCGAATTATTCCTTAAAATAGCAGCCTCCGGAATTGTCTGAACATGAGCCTCGACTGTCACACCCGACTTAACCTTCTTTGGAGCATAAATCTATACTGGTTCACGATCGTTTACTGTTCTGTCAGCCTTCAAAGGATGAAGAAGAGGATTTTTTTTAAAACATTGATCTTGAATATGCCCAATCTTTGCACAATGATGGCAGAATTCTGGCCAAAACTCTTAATCAATTTTTTGCCATGCCCCCTTAGAGTCATCACCAATCCAAATACGTCGAGTAGGCGCCTTCGATACATCTAACTCAATTAATACTCTAGCTACGGATGGCCTACGAAAATCTGACGTTGCAGCATCAACCTTCAATGGCCTCCCAAGGAGCGATGCAATCTTATTCAAATACTTCATATTAAAGAATGGAAGAGGAAGCTCAGGAAAAGATACCCAGATAGGAGCAATTGATGCTTCATGATCTGTCTTGAAATCGATAGTCCATTTGGAGATGGTCATGGGAGAATTTTGCATGAACCATGATCTTCGGACAAAAAGACGCATGTAATCCTCTTCCAGACATGGCCGAAAAAGCACATGATTGTTATCTAATAAACCAACTGGGCAATCCCCTTTCAATCCAAACGAAACAACAAATTTTCTGATAAGTTCCATAGGAGGCCTGCTATATGCAAACCTACCCACAAGAAAATTCTTAAATGGTTTAGAAAGAGTTAAAATTTTTTCGCGAGATATCAAAAGTGCCGGCTCCCCACGAAAGGTTGAAAGCTGGCCAAAATCTGGAATAATGTCATTGCATGATGAAGCAGCTGTGTTGCCTGTTAAAGCAACAGCAAAAGACTTCACCATAGGAGGTTTTCCTGCCACCCCTAAGGGCAGATCGGGCGTCGTAGCCGCGCCGGACATAGAGAAGCACAAACTTTGATTAATCCCTCTAAATTAGGGATATAGAGTTTCGTTTTCACTTGGCCATTTTGTCAAACATGTGGTAGGCCTGATTTTAGTTCACATGTCTCTTGAACTTTGGCCGAATGTAAATCCCAAAAATTTTTTGCCAACAATCAAATGATGAAATACTTTTGTTGCATGTTAGTAGTTTAGATTTTCTTGTTTAATAGTGGTAATCTAAATAATAGAGGGGTTTGAATCACATCGGTAATTAACAATCTTTCTTGTGAGATCGGCACTCAAATATTCCGTATACTTGTACACAATTTGTACACTTATAGTAGAGGAAGTTTGAGTTTAAAGTAAAACTTCTCAATTATTACGTCAGGTTGTTGAGGGTTAATAAGTCTCATATGAATTTTCTCTCTATGGCCTCTTCTTGCATCTATAAGTCTTTGTCTCTTTTAGATCTTCCTAATAGGAATTTCTGTTTTTTCATACTTCTCATTCCTTCAGGTTGCTTCCTTCTTCTTTATTTTCATAAGGATTTTTTATTTCATTTCTTGATTTCTTTTCTTCTTTGATTTTTCCATATGTTTCCTTTTTTATACCTATCTATGTCATTATTTCTATCTTTGTCTAGAAACTTTCATGAATATATCATTTTTCAATACCATGTTTTTATTGAGGGTGTGGCACATGAATTATTTAGATTAGTTTGAGAGGTTACTTAAACTCAAGGAAGAAGAGGAATTGATCATATTATTTCACAGCCAAGTGTTTCACTTCCTCTTTTGTGTAGAGAGTTTAAGATGGATAGATCTGGTTGTCCATAGAAAGTTTTTAAATCATCGATTGCTCAAGAAATTTTATATGTGATTTTTTTAAGATGTAAGTTTCACTTTAAGATGGTTATCTAATTTTGTAGATATTTTATATAAGAATTAATCTTTTACACACTAAAAGTGTATATACTATCACCTTTGGATGAATAACAATTATGCAAAAAAAAATTGAATTTGAAATCTAATTTTTGAATATGTGTCATTGATCCAACGGTGATAGTGCATACGCTATTACTATATATAAGATTTACTCTTTGTGTATTGATAAAACTCATATTTTACATTGTTTTCATATATGTTTGAGTCCATTTGTTATTTGTTTGACAGTGATTTATTTTAGGGTTGAATAAAAATGTTTGTACTTTAAATATAGTTTGAGATTAAAATACAAAATTGTCGCGCCCCATTTTTTTAATAATAAAAATATAATAAGTGAGTAAAGTATGGTTTGAAATGGTGATGTGTGTGAAAATGAAAGGAAAGGCCATGGGACTTTGAAATGCGACGTTTTGGCCAAAAATAGTAATCTAAAAAGGTTTCGATAAAATGTAGGAGTTGCCACTTGGTATTGAGTTAGAATGTACCAAGTCACCCAAAAAATGTGAATTTAAATGTAAAACCTTTTTAGATTGACTCCAAAATCTACGATAAATTAGAAAAAATGGTTCGGGGGTCACAGTTGAAGAGAGGGAAGACAAAGACAATGTCTAAGGCACCCTCTCAACCTAACCTAAGCTAATTGCATGATTTAGTCATGATTTTTCTAATTTCTAACCAAAAGATGTATCGCATTTGGATGTAACTAA
This sequence comes from Coffea eugenioides, assembly GCF_003713205.1. Classification (NCBI taxonomy): domain Eukaryota; kingdom Viridiplantae; phylum Streptophyta; class Magnoliopsida; order Gentianales; family Rubiaceae; genus Coffea; species Coffea eugenioides. The sequence goes on along the minus strand of NC_040045.1, from coordinate 22,363,417 downwards.
TATGAATGCAATCCTAAACCTAATGAGGAATCGAAAGGGACAAATATCTCTTAGAGGCTCGATCGGACTAAATCACATGAGTTGTGATAGCCAAGGATAAGCCTTCCAAGAGGTCACGAGTAATGCTAATGACGAAAAAAAAAAGAATGAAATGAATGTATGCAATATGAAAACATGAGCTTGTGTGAAGTGAAAAAAGTAATAATAAAAATAATAGAGTGTAAGTGGGAGTGTGCAAATAGGGGTGCAAGGTGAGGTATGTAAAGTGATAGTGTGAAGTGCATGTGTGCTCAGTGGTAGTATGTAAAGTGCTAGTGGTAGAGTAAGAATGTGTAAGATAAGAGTCATATGAAGTGAACATGTGGAAGAAGTAATAGTATATGAAGTGAGAGTGCAAAGTGATAGTGAGTAAATGAAATGCATGAACCCTAGAGGAATGCAAGCAAGACGGGTACGGGGAGACCCTAAATCGTGACTTTTGCTCTTTCTTTTGGTTAGAAAGAAAACAAGTGTGCTAAGGCTATGTGTAGCCAAACTCGTCTGTTTCCCTTATCAGAAAGGTAACTCCCTAACCTAATCAAGCAGATGAACCTAATAACTAGAATGAAATGCAAAGTCCTAAAGATCATGTTTCAAATGCGGGAAAAGGGCAAAGGTTCATGCAAAAAAATGTAAAAATACTAAAAGGAAAAATGAATGGAAATGTAGTGAAGGCATGCCAGTATGTACTAGCGAGGGGGTGGCTCTATTGGGTCTAGCATTGGACTATCCCTTTACTAACACTCTCTCACAAGCATTGGACTTGTGAGCTCGAGGGGAAGACCATGACTAGCATTGGACTAGCCACGGTAACGTACATTCCATCCACATAATCAGCCACATACATAGCACATAGCACGTAGCACATAAGCATGCTTATCTAGAGGGGAAAGGGCATATAGGCACACACAAGCACATAGCACATAAGCCCTATCTATTACAAAAGGGGAGGCCCTACTACAATTTAAAAGGGGAATGTGAAATAAAATGAAGTAAAGCAAGCCTAACTATTACAACTTGGCATTTAAATGCCTTTCAAATAATTACATTAGAATAAGCGCATAAATTAAAGTAAAATTAAATAACTAAAGAAATAAATGAATGAAAATAAAATAAAACATTCAGAATCATGCAATTACACACATAAAGCACATAAGTGCACATAGGGTCAAATAAAGTGAGAAATAAGGGATAGAGTGTACCTCCCTTGAGTTGGGGCCCTAATGGAGTGAAAACACTTATTTATCCTCCAAAATAAAAGAAAAGGTCAAGGCACCAATTTATTTGAGAAAATTAAAGAAAATATGCAAACACAAACTCACTTTGTTATAAAGCCCTTAAAATTATGAATTAAGTGCAATTTAAACAAAGCATGGTGGCTAATTGAAGGAAACAAGCAATGAAGTTGCAAAATTAAAACTGTTAAGGACCAAATTGCAAATATCATAAAGTTTTAGGGCCAAGTCACATTTTCAGAACTTTTGGGGCCAAAATAGAAGGAAAGATAAAGTTCAAGGACCAATTTGCAAATTATTGCAGGAACCCAATTGAAAACCTTTATAAAAATCTTGGGGTCAAATTATGAAGTCATAAAAAATTTGGGGTTAAATCACAAGGAAAAGGAGAATGAAGGGACTGAAATTATAAATTCAGACAAGCATTATCTCCTCCAAACAGATCAAGTACCAGCTACCATTTTAGCATTTCTTTGCGAACTAAGAATACCAAAAAGTTCCCCTCCAGATTTCACCAAAAATAACCCTCACATGAATCTCCTCTCACTCAATTTCATGTCACTAATTTGATTTCAAACCATAGAATGGCGGAACAAAAACAGAAGAGGTACAAGATATCAGTACATCAAGATTTCTCAAACACAAGGAGAGGAACTGGATTGGCCTACCTAACCGGTTTCTTCGTACGAAAAATGCAAGCAGAACATATTTCGACAAGAAATTTTCAATTGGGCATTTCGTCGAGCAGGTTGAGGACATTAAAGATTTCACTAATTTTTTGTTCCATTGAAGCTACAATTGGCCCCAAAATTATCAAGAAACAAAAGACGAATGCAGCCCAATCAGCACATAAAGCATATGTGTTCAACAATTGTGGACAATCACAGAAAAATGGCAATAACCAATCCACAGAAAAATGCTTGGGGTTGGGATTTCTAATGTTTGCACTTGAAGAAGAAAAGGAAGATGACTTACAGAGCTCTTGTTTAGTGAAATTCTGCAAACGATGACGGTGGGTTCCAGTGGTGGTGGCGGCTCCGGTTCTTGGGCAGGCGGTTGGCCACTTGTCGATCACGCTGGAGAAGAAGGATTGCGGCTGGCTGGTGGCCGCTATGGAGGTTGCGCATGGTGACGGCGATGGCGGACAGCAGCAACGGTGGATGCGGACTGGTGGTTTTTCAGACGAGTCTTCCCTCTATGTTTTTTCCCGCAACTTGGATTCTCTGTTTCTTGCCGTAGCTTGGCTTCGGTTTCTTGCCGTAGCTTTCTTTTCTCGCCGAAGCGTCCTCCTTTCCTCTGTTTTTTTTCTGTTTCTTTTGCTCTGTTCCCCTTTCAATCCGTCCCCCTGATTTTCCTTTTGCTTGCCCGACTGCTTTCTCTCTTGCTAATCCTAGTCCGCCGCCCCTTTCTCCTCCGTTTCTATCTCACTCAACCGTAGCTCTCTTACATTTTCCCCCTTTTTGATTTTGCCGAAATCCTCTTTTTTCCTTTTATCAATTGCAAACCCTCTTGTTTCCAAGCTCTCGGTTCCTCGCGTGGCTTCTTTCCCGCTACCACTCTTTTACTTGTTGTCCCTTTCTCTAAACCTAGCCGCCACCAGATTCTCTCCCGTTCTAAAACCCTCCGTTCTCCTCAGCCTTTTTCTTTCCTCCATTTCTGTTCACCCTAAAACCTCTCCCCGTCGTTTGTTTTTCTTTTCCTTCCGCCGAAAGCCTCCTTTCCCTTCTCTTTTCTTATTCTTTTCTTTCCTTTTGTTCTCCTCTCTCTGGTTTCTTACTTTCTTTCCCGAAGCTTTCATGCCAGAACCCTCTCCAAAACTCTCTCTAGCCCTCAAACTCTCCCTTCACTCCTTTCTTCCGCCGTCAACCACTCTCCCCAAAAACCCCCCCTCTAGCTGCCTTTCTCTCTTTTTCCTTTTTATTTTTCTTTTATTTCCCAATTAATCCTAACATTACAAGTGTCTGGACATCTCACCATCTAGGTAATGTGTTGTCCAAGACAAAAAGGGACACTTGTCCCCAATCACATGCACTCCACTTGTCTCACATGCAAACTTTCTACCAATTTTTGTCATTTCATTTTTCAAAAATCACTTTAAATAAATAAACAATATAAACAAATTTAAAAACAAATTAAACTTTCAAAAATGGCAATTATATATATATATATATATATATTTTTGCCCCTTTTTTTCCAAATTGAATTTAAAAGAATTGAAACAAATTTTCCTGAAGATTTTCACACTTTTTCTCTTAATGCAAAAGATACCTTTAAAAAATCAATAAAAAAAATAAATACCAATATTGAATGTTAAAAAATAAAAATAAAAATTTGGTGTCTACAAAAATTAATGGTTTTAAATAATGTTTTATATTTGTTTTAAATAATGTTTTATATTTGTTTTGATAGGATTTAGAACAATGATGGAAAAGTGCTTAAAGATGCATTTAAGGAAGGTTGTTAGATACTAAATGATATTTAAGAAATTTAGAATAAGAAAGAAATTAAATTGAGACCGCCTTGAAGTAATTAAGGAAGTCAATTTCCAAAGAAGAATTGAATTCTACTTTGACATGTTTATTTTGGCTATCAATCGAGCCACAGATATCAGATTAAGGTGATTCTTGATGCATTTTGAAACTAAGATGAGGGTTATAATTCTTATGAGCAAACCAAAATCTATTTCTACCATTTTCACACAAAAGTTCAAAATACAGAAACAGTTTCCTAGTACTATATATATTTTTTAACTTCGAGAATTGTTTTATGACCAATTTATAGTATTTTGGATATATCTCTATACTTAGATGTTCAAATGAGTTGACTGTTAAACTATTGAAAATCTTATTCAATTTTCCATAAACTTTCTCTTTTACTCAAGAGTTGATTTGATTGTCTTTATCGAGTTTTTTCTATCTCAAATTAAGGACTAAATAGTCGAAATCCAATTCTAATAAGGTTTTCTCTTCCCAATCAGTTTTCAATTCTTTTCATGTATAAAAGGAGCATTACATGGACAAATTTGAGAACTTTAAGCATATGTTGGAGTCTACTAGTAATATAGATCTATATTGTAAAGTAGTTTTTATGTTAGTATATAATAGAGTAACTTTTCTTCTTCTTTATCTTAGTTAGGGATTTTATTGAAAATTGGAAGAAGAAGAAGGAATTTCATGCCTATCTTGGTTAAGATTTTTCTTTCTCTTTCTTAATTTTTAATGAACAATAGATATATCTATTTTGTTTTATTGTGCTCATGTTTAATTTAATTATGTGTAATGAATCACTTGTTCTAGGATTATATGGATTCAATTACTCCATAGTTTATGATCTTGCTTGATTAATTGGTGAATCATCCATGCTATTTTATACCTTTGTTTTTCATCTTTACAACTAAAAGGCTTATAGTTGTAAAGTATCCAAGTAATGATTTTATTTATTTATTTATTTTTTTTTTACAGTTTTAAAACTTTCCTTCAATTGGAAGAATGGATATTCAATAAGTTCACAGCTAAGGAGTGGAGCAGTTGCAGACTATATCCTAAAACTCTGAAGAGACAATGACTAGAGACTAAATACTATATTCACATGCACCTCAATCTGATCTTGAAGGGACAATACTAGAGATAAAATTCTCCAGACCCTGCTAATGAACCTCTCACTCCTGAATCGAGCTTACTAGATATGCAAATCCAACTATCAACCTCTTATCCACTTTCACATAACCATGGAAGCTAAAACATGGACCCATGAATTCTTTATTAAAAAGCAATCAGTTCCATTATCATCTCTCCTCTGATCTACTATCAATACATAACACAATGAAGATTGATGAACATTTTCTAACCTTGATCCATGGCATTAAATGGAATGATATGATTTTGTACTATCACTCCAGTATGGATAGACATCTTCCTCGAATACTCCAAATTTTTTCATCATTGTGAATGCATTGTGCACAGATATTGATGAATAGAGTTTTAATTAATATTAGTTGAAAAAGGTAAGAACTTTATTGTGTAACTCACAAAAGTAGAGAAACACATAAAGGGTTTTTGCACAATCTTATGATTCTAATGACTCTTTAATTTGTTTTTGATCATGAAAGTAAACTATTCATTGTCAATGATATCATTAATTCACTGGCAAAAGTAGGTTTCACAACAGGGTTTTATCTAGGTTGTGGGTAGAGTATCTATAAATAATGTAGATCTCCCAATAACTTATAGATTTTAGGGTTAGTGTAGGTTAGATTAGTTTCTATTATTTTTCTTCTTGTTAGATTTTCATTATTAAATGTTGATGAACATTGAAGGAAGAATACGAAGCTTTTCACTTGTTTTGGAAAAAGAGTTTCTTTTTCTTTTCCTTTTAATTAATTCCATGTTATTTGCTATTAATGCAGAAAAGAACTCGCTTTATTAATGATAATTGAATATGGAGCACAACCCTTGTCTCTTACATAAGAAGAAAGAAGAGACTGATAATACTACGGGATGTTCATTGAAAAAACAATATATACTACCTTTCCCTCCTTTATTCTACTGTGGAGCATGATATCAATATGTTATAAGCTGATGATTTCTTTCAAGCTTTAGGAGACGGTGAGGGAGAGCCCTTGCCACCAGGAGCATTAGATGGATAACCATATCTATACCCATATGGATGGTAAGGATTCTGACCAGAACCGTATCTATACCACCAAGAATAGTCATTTCCAGCATTTTGATTAGGAGTTGGAAGGGCATTATTCCCCGATGGAAGAATCTTAGCTGGATCACCCCATCTGAAGAAATACTTGTAGTAGTATTTAAGAGGAGTTTTTCCATCGGGTAATGGACCAAATATATCATAACGGAAGGACCACCATGGCCGAGGGGAAGAAGAAGAAGAAGTAGTGCTAGAACTGGGGCTTGGCCCAGGAGCATTATTAGGTGAATGCACCTGCCCTGATGGACTAGGAGATGGAGATGGAGATTGTGGATACCAATACCACCACCATGATGAGGAGGTAGAGCCAGATCCTATGTTATTTGCTGCAGCATTTTGGTTTAGAGATTTGATGGAAATGGCAGTGCTATGATTGAGCAAGAGCACAAAGCAGAGACAGAAATGAAGGGACACTAAAGCTGTGTTCCTCATGGTTGATGTTTTGAGTTTGTAAAGTTTGTTGTGTTTATTTGCTATTTTTATTTAATTAAATCATGTTTACTTAATTGCTTCTTCTTAGGGTTAGATGAAACCAAGTATTGCTTAATTTATATTCTATTTCAGTTGATCAATATTATGCATGCTATTTTATGCCCTTTGTTTCCATTTTTGCAATTAATTGGCTATTATTTGTGAAGCATCAAAGGTGTTAATTAGTTAATACTAGTTAATGAAAACATAAACTTTAAGGAGTTTATCCACAAAAGTAGAGAAACACTCAGAGGATAATTGCATAATCTCTTAATCCTGATAAATCTTTAACTTGGTTTAGATCATGAATGTAGATTACTCCTTGTTATTGATGTAGTTGATTCACTAGCAAAAAGTAGGTTTTACATAATTAGAAAATTTTACCATAGTTTAGCATAAGAGATAATTAATTGACCAAGATAAGATTTTTGGTTAGAAAAATTGAAAAATCTAAACCTTGAGAATTGTTTATTCTTGGTTAAGTTTAGTTTGAATTAGTTTTGTTCTTTCTTTGCTATATTCATGAGTTTTGCAATCTAAATAATAAAGAAATTTGATAAATGTTAGTACTTGATTAAATCTTTTTTGTAGGACACGACATCTAAATACTTGCCTTGCCTATATGTGATCCATGCACTTGCTAGTGATAAGTAGAGTTTAATTTAACTTCATTTCATATATGGGTCTAGAAGAACTAAATTTGAGTTTTCAAAACTGTTGGAAGTTGGATAGGTTCAGTAGTTGATATTTTTGTGCATGAACCAACAACTCTTGAATAGTTGTCTCCAAGACAAAAGTACGATTTATAAGTGAACCTATCTTGGATATTGAGATTTTGAGGATTTACTAAAGAATTTAAAAGCGTTTCTTAAATTAAATTAAATAGGTGTGCGGATTTACTTTTTTTTGCCAGTTTGGGTAACTTAGTAAACAGATTTTGAAGGGTATAAAAGTGATTAAATCTTTCTAGAAATATATATGAAGTTAAGAAAGAGTTTTGCAAATTTTTAAATGAGAATCGGATTATTTTGAAAAGCCTTTTTTAAGAATTTCCAAATGTAGAAATTCATATAACGGGCTAAGCAAGTTTTGGTATTTGGAAATATTGCATTGAAGTAGGAAATTGGAAATCAAATACCATTGATTTTGTATAAAGCTAGAGCCAGAATAATTTACAATATGTAAATTCTGTAGACCCAAACTTTTATACATAACTCTCAGAAATTTGTTAATGATGGCTAGTAATCAGCCTATGTTTGTCTAAAACATGTATTTCAAGTTGATTTTTGAGTGATGGATTGAATAATTTTCAACATGATTATTTTCACGTTTCAAAGATGATTTTTATATCTTGTATTATGGTGTTTGTCAGATGGTTAATTGTGCACTTGATTTGTGAATATTTTCCCCTTTATTTTGCTAAAATATGATGTTAATTGTTAAATTCTACTCATATTTAATTGTTAGTGTTCTTTCAAGGAATTTGTAGTAGAAAGAGAACATAAGGTACATTAAATGTGAAATTTCAGAAGACTATGTTCTACAAGATGCAACCACATCTTATTCTGCTGAGAAGTTTGGATGTCATGAGATTGGATGTGGACCCCGCAGTTGGGATTCTTGCTGATCAATAGGAACGAATTGTTCTCTTTTTTTATAGGAATAGGAATTGTTGATTATTTAAGACGATATTTCTTATCTAGTAGTATCATTAATTATTAGAATCATATTAGAAAGAAGATTCTTATCCTTATAAAATAGAAAGTTCGTGAGTAGTAGGATATATATTAGACATTAAGGAAGAAATGAAATAAGCCAGAAGGAAACATTGATTCTCTGACCTTGGTACTCTTTTTCTTCTTTTATCTTTAATAATAAAGCCTAGTTTTTCTTTGGCTGAACTTTATCTCTAGTTGAAGGATAATCGAAACTTTGATTCAATAATACTATGAGATTTAATTTGGTTTTATTGTTTCATTTGTTTATAAGTATTTATATTTTCTTTGCTCTTTATCAATATGATTGTTTTGATTGAATTGAATGAAGGATCCTTATTTGATTTGACAAAATAATCTATTACCATCTAAAATTCATAATTATTTAATGATTTTAGTGTTTGTAGCGGGTGATATAATTTGATTGTATAGAAACTTTCAAATTTATGTCATAGAAATATATAATCTAGATCAAATGAACCGAACTTGTGTGTTTGTTAGTTAGAATTGGTAACTTCCCTAATTATTAATACTGTCACTAGGTTAATAGTCACAAAGCTTGTTGTGAATATAGAAACAGTAAGGAGAGACAAGTTGTCAGAATTTCTTGACAATCATAACCAATTTATTTACAAATAAATGAATTTAACTTTATATCAATGATCAGTAAAATGCACCAAAGCGGAGATTAGACTTTTGACTAGAAAGTAGTCTATTGTTGATTTAGTTTTATTTAATTTTTGAATTATTATTTTTATTTAAATTATTTAGATTATTTTCCCACAAACCCTCTTTTATTTATTACCTTTACAAAGAAATAAATCACCCAGCCTATGTAGATACGAGCCTACTCACCACTACACTTGAATTCATATTACTAGAGTAGGAATTTTATTTTTGCTGGTTTGACACCCAACAAATTTTGGTATCGTTGTCAAGGATTAGTGCTTTATTGATTTATTTTCTTTGAATTTTTAGTTTTATTTTTCTCTTATTTTGTTCCTAGTTTATAACTGACAATACTCAACAATTTGGTGATAGATAAGATTTCATTCAATAAAGTTTGCTTTCAGCAGGTCTCCAATAGAGGTGAATAGAAAATTTTGTCTCTCTCGACCTTAAAGGATCATGCTCGGTAGGGTTGCTTGACTCTAATCACGTGATCATTCAACTAGTTTTAGAGGAGGATTATACAAGAATCTTTGTAAGGAGGACGTGGTTTGTTAACAATTCATCGATGACTGTTTTCAAGTGGATGCAGGATTTTAAATCAAATCATGAATCGTCTATTGCACCTATTTGGGCGAATTTTCCTAGTTTGCCTCTACCTTTTTTTAACATGAAATATTTGTTAAAACTGGGTTTTCTGTTGGGATGGTCATTGCAAGTAGATTCAGCAACATCTTCTTTTAAGCCGCCATCTATAGCTCGTGTATTGATAGAAATTGATGCAACTAAAGTGTCAAATGGGCACATTTGGATAGGAGATGAGAATTTTTGTCATTGGCAGAGAGTGAAATCTAAGGATTGGCCTTCATACTGCCCTTTTTGTTAGACAATTAGGCATACTAAATCAGAATGTTTCAAAAATAATCCCTCGTTGAAGCCTGTCAAGGCTGCTATTTCATGGCCGAAGGTGCTGCCGCAAACATATGTTCTCAAACAGAATAAGGGCAAAGATAAGGTCCTTTCCAAAACTTTTTATGATAAGCTTGATGGAGAAAAGGTGATACAACAAGCTCATATTAGCGAGTCTTCAAAGGAACAAGTGGATTCAAAGCAATCCCATTCATTGAATAAAGATCATTCGCCTATTGTACCTAACAAGGGATTGGAAGAAAAAATAAATTTGGATGTTGTTCCTATTTCAGACTTAAATTTGGTGTAGTACACGTAGTAAGAAACGTAGCAGTGCCTAAACAAATTTCTAAAAAGGTGATACTGGAGGGAGAGTATACAGATCCTAATATAGATTGTAATCATCTTGCTACTTCAAATTCTTTTGAAATCTTAAATTCTTAGACAATGAGAGTTTTCAGCAACTTAATATTTCTCATTCTTTGCCACTGATATGGACTTGAAGGATTTTTCCTATAACACGAAGAATGTCATCCTCAAATCTTCTTAATGATATTATGTCAGTGCAGCAGCTTATGGATTTTCAATCTCAAATTGTGGAGCATGGATTTATTGGATTTGGACTGTCCGTGTTCAGCTATTGTTGATGAGAAAGATGTGCACTTGTTAAATCAAATTGCAAAGAAACTAGGCAGATCCCTTAATTATTAGAAGGAGATGGCATCTTTTCATTCTCAAGCTAAGTCCTCCCTTGTTCTTAATGATAAATCAAGTTAATATGTCAATTTGGAATATACAGGGTGTTTTTTATCGTGACTCACAGCAATTTTTACAATAGTTGTGTAGGAATAATAATGTTCATTTATTAGTTTTATTGGAACCTATGTCTATGATTTCTCATTTAGTTAACATTAAGTTGTTGCTACAGTTTGATAAAGATCAGTCATTCCTTGAGGGCAAAATTTGGGTACTGTGGTTTGATGAATTTTCATTAGATTTTAATGAAATGATGAACAGATGGTTCATATGCAATGTGTCCTCTATGTTTGGTTACTCCTTTTGGTTATCAGTTGTTTACGCAAAATGTACTCGAGTGGGGAGGAGATCGTTATGGCAAGCTCTAGAGGATATACGATTAGATTCTCAGTCACCATGAATGGTAGGAGGAGATTTTAATGTTATATCTTCGACTATAGAGAGGGTTAGAGATGCCCCAGCTAATGCTAGGAAAATGGATGAGTTTAATTCGTGTATGTTTAATTGTGGTCTTTCGTTAGTTAATTTTGATGGTCAGCCCCTATAGTTGGACAAATGGTTCTGTGTGGCAGAGGTTGGATACGATGTTTGTGAGGACTCATGTTTTATTCTTAAAATAGTCATTTTTATAAATATTTACCCTAGAGTTAGTTAATTATATTATCATTGCATGAACTATTTTTAAATTTCACTTTATCACGCGCGCGTCAAAAGTTTCTCGAAAATCGTGCCGCACGACTAAATGCAGAATTTTAGAAATTATATTAGACTAGTAAGAGTGAGTAATTATAGTGTTAAAGGAAATACCTTGGAGAATTAGTGCATGAGTGTATCAAACCCGAGAGAAAATGGTGGTACGAAACCCACGCATGACAACTATTCAAAGTTGACTTTGGCTAACCTTTTTGTTCCTTTTTTCCTCCAATCTTCCAAGGCAAGCTTCACACAACCAAACACACTCTCTCCCTCCTCTTTGCTCGGCCGAACCTCAAGGGAAAAGAAGGGAAGAAAGCTCTCTTCACCTTGCTCCAATTGTGCTTCCATTGCACTTGAAAATCTCCACCCAACTCATAAAACCTTTGAAGATTAGTTTTATCTTGGAACAAAAAACAATCTTGTGGATTTTCTTGGAGAGTTTTTGGTGGGAAAAATCTGATTTTATCAAGGGTTTAGGAGGTAACATTTCATCTCCTTTGATCTTTCCAATTTCTTCAAGATTTAAGGTTAGTTTGTATGGGTTTACGACCCTAAGCAAGAAAATAGGTTAGAGGACTTGAGGAAACCATTTTCTTTGCTTTAATCTCTAGGCTAGCGGTCTTGAGGAGGCTTGTAGGTAGCTGCCTTGAGGATTTGTTGCTTGGTTAATGTTGTTTGTGTAATGAATGAAAGGATTACGGTTAGAAAATGGAGAGAAAGTTGAGAAATGTGTGAGATTAGAGCTAGCCAAAAATTCTGTCCATGTTGCTCTGTTTTAATTCGAAATTTTGATGCTTGTTTGGCTGTAAAATTGATGGTTATATGTTGTATATTGTGGGTAGAAAGTGCTTTCCAAAAATCGTTTCATTTGGTTGCATAAAACTTGAGTTTTGGCAAGATTCAAATATGGAAAAACGTATAGCAAGGGTTCTCGGACAGTGTTCTTTGTTTGAATGTAACTCTCTGTACAAAAGTCAAAATTGAGTGCTGTTTATGGCATTTGAAACTAGACATTCATAGCTTTCTAACGGTATAAAAATCACCTACTAGTTCGAACTGAGTAAACCGTAGTGATTCAGCAAAATTGACTGTCCTGTTGTGACTGTCTGTCCGAGAGGAATGGAGAAGCTGCATCTTGTGGCTCGATTTGCTCTCACTTGTGAACTGATTTTGGAAATGACTCTTTCTGATGAAATGTAGCATTTTGAACCTAGTTTACAACACCATAAACCATTCTTAATTTGAACTTGTATTGAGTGAGATGTGGCCTGATTTCGAAAGTGCAACAAAGCTGAAAACTAGAAAGTTTTTCCCTTCTTGCTGGCCGAATAGTCAAACCTGTTTTGGGAGATTATATTTCAAAACTTTTAGTGTCATTTAACCATCAATTGCTTATTAAATGTTTCTAGAACCTTGGTTGCAAAAATGGGGTGAATTGAGGTTGATTTCATTGGACAAAACCTTGGGAAAGAAAGAAAGAGTGGGTTGGCAGATTGCTTTGAAATATTTCATGGACTTTGGTCGTATCGTTAACTGTCTTTCCGTGGGAGTTTTTGCGTAAAATTTGATAGAGAAGTAGTTCTCATATGAAAGTTTAAGTGTACCAAATTTAGTGTAATTTCAAGACCATTTCGATATCCAAATGATGCCCCAAAAGTTGCTTTTCAAATCTGAAAATTCACTGTTCAAGTAGTGAAAATTAACCGATTTTAGGCTGTTATATCTTGATGCTCAAGACTCCAAATTTAGTTCTGCTTGTTGTGTTTGAAACCTTGTTTGGAACTCTTATTTTGTTATGAATTTTAAGGGCTGATTCATTTTCTGTGAATTTTTTCGAATTTCCAAGTATTACAAGAAAACCAAGACTGGTTCAAACCTGTCTTCTTGGAATTGAAACTTTGAGCTGAACTATGAAAGCTTTCCATTTGGAATCTTGAAAAAGTGTCTTTGAGGAATTTTTAGCACTTCGAACTTAGTTTTCGACAGTATAAAGTTTTCCATTTTTGGACATGCCAAATTCAAGATCTGATTTTACCAAGTTTATCGCGCAAATCTGAAATTTTCTGATTTCTTAAGAGTTGAACTTTTAAGAACTTGTCACTCTCTCTCGATATTGATAAACCGCTTTAAAGTCGATTTCATGGAAGAGGCAAATCTCTCTTGGAACTTTAACTCCTCACTTTTGAATCTCGATTTTTGAGGAATTAAGGTTCTCTTTTAAGACATTGAATTAGTCTAAACAAGTATATATTCTTCTTTGGTTGATGCATGGTTGTGAGTGATAGAAAATCGTTTGTGGTGTTTGGATAGTGTGTTATTTGAAGTATTATTTGGAATATTCAAAGTTGACTTTTGTGAATAATGGAACTTCCAAATAATCGTTTGGACAGCGAAAATATTACTTGAAATAAGTGTTTGGACAACTACAACTTTTATTTATCCTTTTTTTAACCAAGGTAATACAAGAGTCCACGATTATGAGATAAATGCTAGACATTGAAGTTCCTCTGCCACGATTCTCAACACACTAATTCTGGTTATTGACCTTTATTCCATCTACGATGGCAGCAGTTGATTAAAAACTATGTGATAGTTTGACTACTACAGAAGCTTGTCATCTATCGCCTGCGGCGCCCTTGGGCTGCATACATTTGGTCCGCCATTGCATCGCGTGCTGCTTTCCACGTTTCTACCTCTGCCCAAGAAACGTTTAGTGTCTGCATACGTACCCTTTCTCTGAGGTCGGGTTGCACCTCTAATTGGACATTTTCATCCTCGAATCTTTGAAAATGGGCATCTCCAGGTTGGAACATTCTCAAAAAATTATGTAGCCCACAGCATGCAATTACTACACTAATTTGTGTGGTCATATAAAAATTCGGTACTTGGCCCTTGAGGAATTTAAATCTCGTTTTCAATACTCCAAACGTGCGCTCTATAACATTTCTAAGACTCGAATGTCGAGTGTTAAACAACCGCTTGGCTGGGTCTCGTTCCCGAACATTCTTGTAGGGTGGTAAGAAATCCGGAGTGTTTCTATACGCTGCATCTACCAAGTAATACTTCCCTATATTTCTCAAAACATGCAGGGGAGCATGGATGCAGAATTAGTAACAAGGCTTTGTGTATATTACGTGTGTGTGTGTCGATTTTTAACTAATTATTACCTGAAGGTGGAATTGAAAAATCTGATGGTAGCATCAACGCAGATTCTAGCACTCGTGCATCGTGGGCATTGTCTTCTCATTCAACGTAGACGTAGTTGAATTGCATGTCAAAATCGCACACTGCTAGGACATTTTGCAAGTGTATCCCGTGTCGATTGGTATATGCCATTTGCTCTTCACTTGATGGGCAAGCGGGAATATGTGCGCCATCTAGAGCTCCAACAACACCCTGCCAAGAATGAAAAATCGACTGCAAATGGGGCGATCTGCAAGGACAGCAAATTTTTCACTTTATTCAGTAGACTAAATTATAGGATTTTATCTGGAACCATGGATAGAAGTGTCTTGAGTTTGTAATTCTTAGGTGAACATTATCGTGGTCATACGGGCTTATTATTGTGGCGGAAAATCTGCATAGCCCAAGGAAAACTTTGTGCATGTTTCGATTAGTTGTCTCCGTTGACCGGTTGAATCGTTCCGCTAGCACGCGCTGAGTATGACGATGACTTACCATGACTAGAGTCATTGCTAAGGTTTCCTCTATTTCGACCCTTTGTTGATAAGATCGAGACACATAACCGTTATTCTGCAGTATTTTACATAATCGAAGGAAATTATCAACTGTGATACGCATGTTTTCCATACTACATCGGTAATGCCCATTGATCACCTCTTCAACCCACTGCCGTCTGGTTAGAGTACTGTCGTGGTGAGGTATTTTATCTCTAGTCCTGTCACGATGCAGTATCATTAATTCTGCTGCCAAAACCATCATTGTCTCATCCCTTTTATCTTCCTCAGCTATTGCCTCTCTCCGTTCTCTGCCCGTTCTCCTATTGTTGGCCGCCATAGTACAATTGCCTCTAGAGAAAAAGGGAGTAACTGTAAATTTCTAAATAAGAATCAAACTTGACAAATAAGGAGTAAGAGAAATGATTACCTTCAAATACTCGGTGGCAAAGAGGTATCTTTATCGTCAGAAAGAACGTTGATTTGAGCCGGTAGACGAGAGAAGCTAGAGTTTTGTGACAATTGCGAGACTCCAAGCACAAGGAGAACAAGCAATTTAAGGTGCAATAAAAATACGAGCAATACTACGCACCGACAAAACTCACATGCAAAAATGAATGTCTTTTTCAAAAAGGCTACCATCTTTTTGAAAAGCCTGATCAACTATGATCGGCTCCTGTACAATATCCAGAGAAATAATTCGGTGAATACAGCTACCCTCTACTAAATAAGAGAGCAAATAATTACTGTGACAAGCAACCGAAAGTGGACTGGCATGCTGCTGGAGTTTTGTGTCATAATACGTAGCTACTAATAGCTACATGAATGGAGCAAATAGAAATGATGCACGGGAATTATGGTAGGGGGCCGTTTCACAATTCCCTTTCTCTCTGTTTCGTTATTGTTGGGGTAAGTGAAAATGTAAAAATAGTACAGGACTAGATATGGGAGAGGGGAAGGTTAAAATAAAAAAAATAATGGTGAATTTATTTGACATACGACATTCTGGGTTCCTATAGCTCAAACTGGACACAGTTTATCATTTAGCTTTCTTCTTTGGACAATGACAAGCATATTAATGTTGGGAAGAAATATTGGGCCCCTCCAATATGTGTGTTTTTTTTAGGAAGGATACGCAAGCATTTGTTAAGGAAATTGCTCCTAACTACTTGTACGTCATGCTACTTTATGTTATGTTTTTTTTTGTATGCCGACTTAAAGAAATTTGAGACCTCCGCAAGCATTCATCCTCCAACCATTAGAATTGCTTAATGATCATGGTTCATTAATTGATGTCACTGCCACACTTCAGTCCCATAGCAAATGAATAGTGTGCTTGTGATCAGTTCGCTGGAGCAGGTAGCAACTTTAAGTTTGGCATTGCCTGTTGCCATACTCTAAGTATCCGTAACAAATCGTACTTACTTCCTTATATTGGCAATGCATAGCTACACATCACAGGCTGAAAGTCTAACTCTAGAAATAGCAAGCACTTTTCAAGGAAAAAGATGATCAGAATGTGTAAGTAGCATTGGGGTCTGGAGATAACAGGAGAACCAAAGTATAGCCTGTGAACCCTTTCTATTGCATGGAGTAGAATGAAGTGTACGATCCTCCGGAGAGATAATTGAAAAATTCTATGTCCAAATCAACTAAGGCACGAGCCACGGTCATTCACGGGCGTTCATGCAAAAAAAGTCAAGAATGCCTCCAATGAGCCGTGGATTCTTTTGCGGCTTTAGCTAGAAAGAACAGCATTTAGCTTATCATAATTGATGGAGTGCTGTCGGTTGATCCCAGGTGAACAAGCAATTTCCTAAAGTGGAGTGATGTCGGCTGGTCCCAAGTGAATATTCAATAGAGTGAATTTTGCTACTATCTCTGTTCAGTATAAAAATAGAAAAGCACACTTAATCTATTTAAGGAAGGTCCAAATCGAGTTTGTATATTACATAAACAGGACATGGTGTAGCTGCAAGTGCCTAAAGAATTTATATTAAGAAACTCATCTGTGGCTAATTTTTTTGTCTTTCGCTACCTTCTACCAGCAAAATTTAATCACAAGGCTTGAATGACTTCCATCCAATGTCGTAATCACTCAAATCCTGTACTAGTACCCTTACAAACCAGTAGGTTAAACAGGTGAGAAAGTAAATTTTCATCTACGAATGATGAACTTCCTGAGTAAAAATGACCAACTTTGACAATAAATAACTTCCCTAAATGATGAAGTACAATAGCAACCAAATGGAGTGATGAATTAGAAAATGATGAACTACAAATGATGAATTTCCTTAGTAAAAATAGCTGTTAAGAGTTCACTTAGAAGAATTAGAGAGTAACTGGCTACTCTTAGAAGAATTAGAGGAGTAACTCAAAACTTTTGCATACAAACTACTTGCTAAAAAATTCTGGGTTAAATTCAGAGCTATGAACACTTAGCCAACAATGAAGCAATGTTGAAGCAAATGCCTCCAATTATTCCTATCCGCAACTCCGTAAGAAACAGAGAGCTATGACAATTCAAGCCAACAATGAGTTTCATACATACACCAACCTCATACTGCGCAAATCCATTACGCAATAAAAGTAACAATTAAGGACTAGCAACAAAATCTCACACACCAAAATGAAACAAAAATTTGACAAGCAAACTCCACCCACATATTACACATACCAGGTACAATAGCAGTTTTGTAAAAAAAAAAAATAACTCCAGCTCATAGTTCTTAGCGGTTATGGGCAAGTCCCGAAAGCTGGGAAAAAAAAAATACAACTCCACCTAATTGAAAAAAAAGGAGCAACTCCACACGCATCACACCAAACTTACACAAACCAAAGTTGACAGCGACTAGGGATATTATATTCCCCTATAACAGAACCATTGTCGGAGTGAATATCAGAAACTGATTTGAGACGGCAACTCTTCTATTTTGGTGGAATATGCTACTTCAAATTATGTCTCACCTTTCTTCCTCATATGCCTTGCGACATATGCATATCTTCCAGCAGCATCATAGCGTATGAAGATAATCCGTTGGCTTAAATTCGTATCTTCGGCGAGATACAAGTCTAATTCTACCTTCCAATCAACGAGGATATCCATGGCCGACACAATGTCTTGACAATTTTCAACTTTGTACGTCTCATCTCTGTCTATACGGTCCTTTCGATCAGTGATCGCCACCTCTGTGAAATTCCCGATCTTGCTTAAAGCGTCTTCAAGTCTATCTGCAGATGACCGGCTAGATTTTGAGCCTCTAGAACCCTCTCGCTCGCCGGAGTTATCCAAACTGGATGTTGGTCGCTTCCTACTATTGCCTCTCGGAATAGGGGACACGTAGTACACATCCTCCCCTTCCCAAGGAGAGGTGGCTGAGGCTTTGGCCTTGCCTTTCCGACTCCTCCTAAAGGTGGTCTGCTCGTTTTCCAGTTGCTCAAGGGCTACTGGATAGCCATCAGACTGTGCTCGTGTCCCTATAGCCGTTTTCCCAATCATGACAGGAGTGAAACGCTCGTATAAGTCGCAACTGAAGGGCTTAGAGAAGTCTTCGTACTCGCTGTTTGACTGTTGGTTAAAAGACACAAGGATAGATCATTTTTCACGTTTCTAGCTTCTATATATGCATAAGCAAAGTGGTCAGGTTCGATAGACAAAAAATGAAAAAACTACTGAAATGAGAGCAGCCCAATGGTCCTTGTCAGCAGTGAAATTCTGGGTGTTCTCTTCCCATCCGATGCCAGTTTCGACCTTGTTGTTGAGCACCCGAACCGAAACTGGCAAAAAAGTTACCATTTCTTCTTGAACCGGTAGAATCTAGATTGGCACTGGGCAACACTGACTTCATCTCTATGGTTTTCACGCAAATACTCGGCTATCTGACCATAATTCCATTCTAGCGATCTACGTCGGTCCCATTTTTTTGATATCTTGAAGGCGATATACGCATCAATAAAGTGCTCATCCATTTCAGGAGTTTACTCGAACTTGCCTCCCATCTCCTATTGTAAAATTGGAACTTCAAGTTAGTAGGCAGGCAAAAAAGTATGGTAATTAAAAATATTTTGAGGTGAGGCAAATGTATACCATACGGTTTGCTTCAAAGTTACTGATGCACTCTTCAATATCGTTGGAGTCAGTGGATGATTGGACTGTGCAATTGGAGATGCAGCCGATGGGAGGAGCTAAAGACAAAATATGCAGAAAACTGACGTGAGTCACATAATCACACAATTCAGTAGTGTTTTCGGGAGGAAAAACTGAAGTACGCCTTATACTGACTATTACACTATCGCTATGTCTTGAGGGGCATCTCTATTAGTCTCCGTCATGGCCTTATTCAAAACGTAGGGAAAGTTTTTTGGAAGGCAACTCTCAAAAGAAACGTTTAAACTTTTTCTGGGTTAATTCACACTAATTTGTGAACTCTACAAATACAACAAATAACAGGAAATAAAGTGGCACTAAGTTGAGTCCAACTACTACTACCATGTGGAGAATAAGAACTACCATGGTACACGAATAGATATTGTAAGGTTAGAATAAAACACCTTTTCTGCTTTCGTCTAAAAACGCACTAGCATCTGGTGACAAAGGTTGAGTGCCAGCATAACGACCAAGATTTTTTCTCCTAACTCATACAGTACAGATGCAAAGCTGAACGACCATTACGGTGGGAAGCTATTGGGCTAGAAAGGATTTTTTTTCTAAAAAAAATTGAATGTTATAGAAATAGTTTAAGTCGCAGCATGGTTGTCAAATGTGTCCATAACCATAGATATTTAGCGCACATAGAGCCCCAAAATTTTCAAATCATTCTAGCACAGTAGGCCAACATTAGCCGCAAAACAAGTCCACATTCAAACAACAAAGCAAATCCCTAAAAATAGGTCCTACGAAAATTCATGGCAAATGGTAGGATGTTTCTCAAATTAATTTTGACAACAGTGGCCATTTTCATATTTCTCCTCAATCCGAAGGCCGGCCACACAGAAACCTCTCTCCAAATTCAAATCAAAATCGGTGGTTTTAAGCACAAACAGGTATAAAAAAGTGCAACAAGTGCTCAGATCATATTTGCCACAAAAAATTGCTACTATTCATCCAGACACATATAAATCCAAATTTATATCAAACGGTAAGTTGGGTTGAATTTTGGGTTGAATTTTTCACAAAAATTTCAACCCAATTGATGGTACCTGATAGAAGCTCCCGGATCGGATTTTGTTGGCACTTTGAAGATGGGGGTGGAACTACGCCGCTACTAATAGGGACTCACAGCCGCTTGTGTTGCCGGAAGAATGGTAGCTACTACGTGGCGGGTTAAACGAAAAAAAGGAAGCAGGCGATTAAGGAGTTCCTGGAGTTATGCTTGAGGAAGTGGGAATAAAGAGATGAGATCGGTTTCAGATCAAGAAGCGCACAGTGGTGTTTCAGTAAATGCTGAGCAGCAAGGAAATGACCGAAGGTAAATTTCGTAAATGGGTAAAGTAATGAGGACCCAATGGCTAAAAAATCTGAATTATAAAACCCGTGCGCCACGCGTCGTAATGCATGGACAGTCTGTACAGGACAAGACCCAAGCCTTGCTAACAAGGCTAATTACAAAATAACATGTGAGATTCTAAATTGTAAAAAATATTCAGTCAGTCCAAACACCATTTCTCCAAATTATTCCAACACCACTAAGATAATTCAGTCCAAACAAAGCTGTTATTTCTTCATGCGCTCAAGAGGATCTTCAAGAGAATCTCGGAGCAGACGCCTAAAAGCTTGTTTGATCACTTACTCACTTTTGACTTGATGAGTGTCAAGTGCATGATTTGTTGTGGAATACGTGAATTGCTTCTTGTCAATTATGTGATTTGGAATTGTCGAGACGAGTGTGTACTTAATCTCACTCGTTCTCTTTTAAATGAAATCGTAATCGAATTTCGCTATGTGAATCGATATTCGACTCGTGTGAAGTAATGTGGTTGTGAATCGTATTTGTGATCGTCGATTGGAGCGTTGTCTCATCGAATTATATTCGTATTCGGAGGATGTCCAAACTCATAGGCTAATCATGTGACTCGAGTCGGTATGGGTTTGGTCGAGAAGTTTGGTGAACCATGAGAATATTCGTAAAGTTTGATCTATTTGAGAGATCTCGCTTGACATACTCGAGTAGTATCGCCTTTCTAAATGATGAGCGGGATTGGAACAGGAGGTGTAACCGTGAATAGGATTCGTGAAGTAAAGCGGTGTTCTATGAACTAAATATACCTACCTGGTTGACGGAGTATCATCACGTGGAGATATATGATCGAGACTCGGTAAAGTAAGTGGAATCTAGTTCCAGAAAGTTCCCATATCCTTAATAAGTGTGTTTTATTTTAAAATGTGAATCACTTGAATGTTATAACTGTGAGGACTCGCAAATTTCTTATATTTTTCTCAAAAATGTCTTTTATTTGAAAATTATTATTTATTAAAGCCCTACTACCCAAATCATTCCACAATGAGTGTAAATAAATCTAGAAAGTAGGGTTTCACTTTTGGTTTCAAGATTGGAGCAAAATTAGGATTTTCGCGATTTTTCACCGGATGAATTTTTGGTACGGAATAAGGATCAAATTTGGTGATTAAAAATGACTTTTAAGTGAGAAATAATATGTGATTAGAAGCAATGATACAAGGTTAGTGAATAGGAAGTAAAAACCCTAGTACGTGTGTTTTTAAAAAAAACGGCGCGAACCGACGGGTACCGCGCACTACCGATTGAACGAACCACTTGACCACCACTTTCTTACCACATGAGCTCATTAATATTTGAGCAAAATATCTCCTTAATTTCCAGCTAGCCTTGACTGAATTTTGGGTCTGAAAATGCAAGAAAGAAAAAGAAAATTTTGCTTGGTATTGGTAGTGACAAGTGTCACACCATTAAGGGTTTCTTGACCAAGACAATTTGTCTTACCCTCTTATCACCTTGGGCAGCCTTTCTTCTTCATTTTTCTACTTTTTGGCCGAGAGAGAGAGGGAGAAAAACCCAAGGGAGAGTTCATCATTTCCTCTTGAAATCTAGCCATCCAAGTGAGAAGAAAGAAAACTAAACCGATTAAAGAGTGAGTTGTGGAGTTGGGAAGCTAGGGGAAACTAAAAATTTCCAAAAGAGGTGGAGTATCACTTTTCCAAACTTTGTCTTTGAGGTATAAGATCTGATCGTGGTTCTTGTTCTTTAAAATTTTGGTTTAAGATGTTATCTAGTTCATGTTTTGGCTTGATTACAAGATATGCAAGTTGTTGTGATGATTTTGGATGATATATGCAAGTTAGGGTTTAATAAATTTCTGCCTAGACTTGTTGTATAGTGGGTATATGTTGTATATAAGATTATATAAGGGGCTTTGGTAGTGTTGGAAGCAAGGAAATGAATAGATTGTCATGAAATCCCAAAAATTCCAGATTTCTGGAATTTCATGTTTACATTCTGCCCGGTTTTAGTACTCATAGTTATAGGCCGAATCAGGCTTGGCCTAAAACATGAAAGTTGTATATAATGGTATTTTATATGTTCCTACAAAATTTCAGCCCAATCGGAGCAATGTATCTTGTGAAAGGATGAAAATACCCTCGCTGTTCTAGGTTACATTCCAGAGTTCCGCGTGGACAGTTTAGTCTATTTGGTTGTGTTTATTCACTATAATCCGTTGGGATTTAGCTATTTTCCAAAACATGAAAGTTTTAGTATTCTGTCTTATATTTTAAACGCCTCCAATAACACCTTAATCGGACCTTGGTAACCTGAGATATGACCATTCCAGTGCAGTGCGGTTAATTAGCCGACTAGTTGGATTTTGGTTCTGTAAATTAGGGATTTGACTAGGTTGCATTGGAAACTGGACTAAGTGATCTTCATGAAAATTTTATCCCTGTGTCTTAGCTTCGAAATGGTATAAGTTGCGCCTCAATCTGATAAGCGTAGCCTTGGATGTGTTATTTCCGCAACCACACGTCAAATCTGTCTTTTGCTAGGTTACATTTCCGCACTTGTTATCACTTTGATTTTTGTTCTTATGTTGTTATGAGCCTATGGAACGGCTATTTACTTGAATCTATGATATGTATGACTTTGGGATTGGCTGAGGAAAAATAATGAAGCCATAAATGGCTGGAAAATTAGGTAAACACAAAGGGCATGCTGGCCAAATTTACGCTTGAGGACTAGAAAACTATACTTGCAACTTGAGTAAAGGTTAGAAGTGATTATCACTTGAACTATCGAGGACCTTTGCTACTTTGTTTATCGAGGGTTATACGTTAGGACTTGGCCGAACTTGTACTCTTAGGAAAACGATATGAATCACTATGAAACCGTTTTACTTGCACTTTTGACTCAAAAGTCATCTCCAAGCAAACATGTTATCAAATTTTTCAGTTTGAAAAGCGAGCAACTATTTCACGACTATTTCTCAAGTGAATTTCAATTTCTTGATTCTTAATGAACGAAACGCTTAAGTTTCGAACCTTAGTTGATTTTCAAAGTTCTCAAATTAAGTTTTATCGCAGATTTGGACTCCAAACCCGGAGTACCACCTAAACACGAGCACTAGAGGCACTATTTTGGTGAGTGCTTCCAAATATCTGATTGAACTCGATATTTGCCATTTATCTTTGATCAACGTGAATACGTGATATATATGTGATTTGATAGAGCAAGGGTGTACTTTATCGCCCTTGCCCTATCCAAATTTGTTCTTGTTTATCGACTTTACTTGACTTGCTCTACATGCACATGAATTATATTATGCCTGGAATTCCAGAAATCCTGTGGCTAGTTAATCGAGTCGAGCCGGCAAGTGCCTGGTCAATTAGATAACAAACCCTGGGTCACTAGTAAGGTCGAGTGGAGTATTATCTCCCCGGCAATTCGGTATACTCGAGTATTATCACCCGTGTTTCGTGTGGCGTGCGGGCCCGGATAAGGGGGTTGATTGGTGGACGGAGACTGGCGAGAAGTGGAGTTTTCTTTCTGGACTAGTTATTACTTGAAAGTTGACGGAGTGTCAACTACTATTTGATCAAGTTGGGATGGAGCCGAGACATGAGCAACTGTATCCTTACTTGTGAACATGATCCACACATTTCTTGACTACTTGAAGTATTATCTCTTTACTTGAACTTGTTTGCTCGCTATTTCACTATTACCTTGTTATTATCTTGTTTCCTGGACAATTTGATATCTGGAACATCACTGAGTTTTGGCTCACCCCGTTAGTTTTGTTTTCCTTACAGGGGTACGAGTGAGGCGTGAGACGTGTAAAGGCTAGCGTAGTCTAGTTGTTTGACTTTTGACTTTTGTCTTGTACTCGCGCTATTCCTCGAATAGAATGTTTTGTTATGGGATTGTATATACTTTGAACCATTTGGGTATATTGAGGTTTTGTACCTTGATTTGGTATCAATATAAATTATAAGTTTTAATTGCGATGTTATTTATGGTACATGGATGTATGCACGTGATTCGATCGAGTGAGTCCTGACGAGAGCTGGGCAGGCGACCCGTCGAATCCTCTGGTACGCCTTAGAGGGAGGTGGAGTCGTCACAGGTGGTATCAGAGCCTAGGCTGTGAATTGATCTGGGTAGATTGAGTGCTTGATACGATAGGCAAGGGTTTTATTTTGAACTTAGCCTTTAGCCTTGTTTTCTACGTGTCGTGTACTTACTTTTGCCATGTTACTTGTTAACCTAGGTTATGGCGGGTACTGATGCATCTAGGAGTGCTGGGCCGTCCCAGCCTGTGCCGACTGACTTACCGACTGACACGCCTACTGACGCTCCTATTGACGAGCCGTACCTAGAGGGTCCTGTTAGCCGTGTGATCACGTATCAGGAGAGCCCCGGTGGGCCAGTGCAGCGGTGGTCCCCAGCGCGCAAGATTCGATGCTGCGACTGCTGGAAGACTTACTCCTACCCCGATCGGGTAGTGCTTGCCGTGGACGACGAGCGGCGACGATTGGGTAGCGCCAATCGTAGGTGCCACTCAGAGATAGAGCGCATTCAGGCTACTCTCCGAGGCCAGGGAGTTAGGATTCGAGAGCTGGAGGTCTCGATATTGGAGGAGCAGCAGCGGACGGATGCCTCCCGCGAGTAGGCTCAGGCGACGACCGGACGCCTTATGCGAGTAGTTGCGGACATACGAGACCGGACCGGCCACATCCTGACTGAGTGCGAGGCACTAGTGGATGATGTACTTCAAGACTTGGCCGGAGAAGGCCAAGTGCCTGTAGCTCCTGGCGCTCCTGGTGCTCCTGGGGAGGATCCTGAGGAGGACCCGGAGGAGGAGCCGAGTGCATCCTCGGAGTTTGTGGGGTCGGCGTCTAGCCAGACGACCTGTTAGGATTTAGGACTGAGGAGATTTTTGTGGGATAGTTAGGAACATAGTAGGACGACACGTTTCCTTTTGATTTTGACCTTGACGTGTCACGGTGGATGTAAATGAAGGCTTTTGTTCTATGTTCCTTGGCTGGTATAGCCTTTGACTTGCCTAGGTTGGCATGTATATATGACTTGTTTGCTATGTATATAAAGTACTTGTTTATTATGTGTTTTATGCCTTTATTTAGTCTTTTGCAACGTGTTATACGAGCTATACCTTACCTTGTTTATATGTTTATAGTTGCCTAAATCCCAAAACATGGAGGGTAGAAGAAGTCAAACCAAGGGAACTAACCGAGGACGCGGTCCTAGTCGAGACCGTAGGGGTAGACAGGCACAGGAACCGGTACCAGAACTGAGAGAGGAAAGAGAGGCAACGGTTGAGCCACAACCTGAACCCCAAGCTGCAGGGGGAGATCAAGTGGCAACTGCCATTCAACAGATGACTAACATTCTGGCTCGGTTAGTGGAACAACAGGGTCAAGCCCCTGTACATCAACCTAGGGACCCTGATAATGGGCAAGATAGGGCCTTAGAGAAATTTCATAAGTTCTCTCCACCCAAATTCTTAGGAGGGCCAGACCCGGATGGGGCCGAGAAATGGCTGGAGGCCATGATAAATATTTTTGCTGCCCTAAACTATACAGAGGAGAGGCAAGTCCAATTCGCTGTTTTCCAGTTCGAGGGGCCAGCTAGGGCTTGGTGGAATGTAGTGAGGGCCAAGTGGGAGAGAGAGGCGACTGCATGGACCTGGTTAAATTTCATACTGGAATTTAACAAAAAATACCTTCCACCCATCGTCCAGGAGAAGCGAGAGGACGATTTCATTAAACTCCGCCAGGGAATGTTGAGTGTAACTGAGTATGAGACTCAGTTTACAAAGTTGTCCAAATTTGCTCCCGAACTGATAGCTACGGAGCAAAGAAAAGTACGGAGGTTTGTGCAAGGACTGAATGTGGAGTTACAAGAAGCCTTAGCGGCCGCCCAAATTAATACATTCACAGAGGTTCTGGAGAAGACCCTAAGGATAGAGACTGCTAGGGGGCAAGTGAGAAATTTCCATGCTAAGCGGAGAGGGGCACCTAGTGGAGCCCAAGGGTTAGTACGAGGTGATCGAAGCATGCCACCTGCTAAATCCGATCGTGGGGCTGGAGGTGGACGGTTTTCGAGCACATCTAGGGGAAGTACTCCGAGAGGAAGTGCCCAGAGAGGAGGCCAAAGCGGTAGAGGCCAAGGTAGAGGTATTCCCCAGGGAGGCCAAACCTCCACTCCCCGGGTAATGTGTGGGTACTGCGGGAAACCGAACCACACCAGACTCGAAAGTGCGTGAGGTGCGGAGGTGTGGATCACCAGATAGTCAACTGCCCGTTGATCAGTGACACCCAGTCGACTGTCAGGTCAAACCCAAAGCCGACCAATGCTGGAGGGGCCAGGTCGAGGGTACCGGCCAGAGTATATTCGCTGGATCAAACAACCGTGCCTGAACCAACGAAGGTGGTAGAAGGTACAATCCCGGTTTTTCACCGGTTAGCCAAAATTTTGATAGACCCCGGTGCTACTCATTCTTTTGTTAATCCTGCATTTATGCTTGGAATTGATTTGAAAGTTGAAAGGTTACCTTATGACTTAGAGGTAAGAACACCTACGGGTAATCAAATTTTGCTTGCGAATAAGGTGTATAGGAATTGTGATATTTGGGTTGGTGGACGAAAATTGGTAATTGACCTCATTAGTTTAGCCATCAAGGAATACGATGTCATTCTAGGTATGGATTGGCTAACTCACTATCATGCTCGGATAGATTACAGGATGAAAGTGGTCGAATTTTGTATACCGGGGGAGACAACTCTAAAGTTAGACGTGAGGGGTATGATAGCGTCTTCTGCGCTTATTTCGGGAATAAGGGCTAGGAAATTGCTTAGTCGTGGGGCACGCGGTTACTTAGCTTTCCTGATTAACACTCTGGGAGAAAAGATTAAGTTGGAAGACATGCCAGTAATCAGTGAATACCCGGACGTATTTCCGGAGGAGTTGGAGTCTCTGCCACCTGAAAGAGAAATTGAATTTAAGGTTGATCTAGTACCCAAAACTACTCCCATCTCTAAAACTCCTTATCGAATGGCTCCTGTTGAGCTTAAGGAGTTAAAGTAGCAATTGTAAGATTTAATAGAACGAGAGTTTATTCATGAGAGCGAGTCCCCGTGGGGAGCTCCAGTGTTATTTGTTAAAAAGAAGGACGGAAGTTTAAGGTTATGTATTGACTATCGAGGGCTGAATGCAGTAACTATTAAGAATAAATATCCTTTGCCCCACATCGATGAGTTGTTTGATCAGTTACAAGGGGCTGTAGTGTTTTCTAAGTTGGACCTGCGACAAGGGTACTATCAATTGAGAATTAGAAAGGAAGATGTGCCAAAAACGGCATTCAACACTCGATATGGGCATTTTAGGTTCGCGGTAATGCCTTTTGGTTTAACCAATGCCCCAGCGGCATTCATGGATCTGATGCATCGAGTGTTCAAACCTTACTTGGATAGGTTTGTAGTGGTGTTCATTGATGATATCTTAGTATATTTGAAGTCAAGGGAGGAACATGAACAACATTTGCGGATAGTGCTGCAAACCCTAAGAGAGAACCAATTGTTTGCTAAGTTCGGTAAGTGTGAATTTTGGTTGAAAAGTGTGGCATTTCTAGGTCACATAATTTCAAAAGATGGCCTTGCTGTAGACCCGGCGAAAATGGAAGCTGTGGCCAAATGGAAGCGGCCAGAAAATCCCACAGAGGTGCGAAGTTTTCTAGGTCTAGCAGGGTACTACCGCCGATTTGTAAAGAACTTCTCGAGAATTGCGGAACCCTTGACTAACTTGACCAAGAAACAAGGAAAGTATATTTGGGATGTCAAGTGTGAAGGTAGTTTCCAAGAGCTTAAGAAACAATTGACTATGGCTCCAGTTTTAGCTCTGCCCAGTGGGAGTGATAGTTATACGGTTTATACCGATGCTTCAAGAGAGGGACTAGGGTGCGTGCTATGCAGAATAGGAATGTGATTGCCTACGCATCTCGAAAGTTAAAACCTCATGAGCAGAATTATCCGACCCATGACTTGGAACTTGCAGCTGTAGTGTTCGCTTTGAAGAAATGGCGACATTATCTCTATGGTGTAACTTTCGAAGTTTATACGGATCATAAGAGCCTTAAGTATCTGTTTTCGCAGAAAGAGCTAAATCTAACACAACGTCGGTGGGTAGAGTTCTTAGAGGATTATGACTGTACAATTAACTATCATCCTGAAAAGGCCAACGTTGTGGCAGATGCTTTAAGTCGAAAAGCTCAACTAGCAAGTTCCACAGTGAGAGAGTGGAGCCTGTTAGAAGATGTCTGCGAGTGGAGACCTCGTTTGGAACCAAAGAAGGTGATTTTTGGAAATATTGAGATGAAATCGGCATTGATGGAGCGGATCAAAAAGGGCCAAGTAAAGGATCCAATAGTGCAAAAGTGGGTGGAAAAGGTGAAGAAAGGGGAGTTACCAAATTTTAACCTAAACCCTGATGGAATCTTGAAGTTCCGAAATCGTGTTGTTGTACCTAGGGATGAGGAATTGAAGAGGGAGATTTTGGAGGAATCACACCGCTCTAGGTATACGGTACACCCAGGGAATAATAAGATGTACCAAGATCTTAAAAGTCTGTATTGGTGGGAGAATATGAAGGCGGAGATTGCCCAATTTGTACAAAAGTGTCTTACGTGCCAACAAGTGAAAGATGAGCATCAAAAGCCGTCAGGTTTATTACAACCTTTAGAGATCCCTGAATGGAAATGGGAGCACATAACGATGGATTTTGTATCAGGGTTGCCACGAACACAAAAGGGGCATGAGGCAATTTGGGTAATAGTGGACCGATTAACTAAGACTGCACATTTTCTGCCAGTGAACATGAAATATCCTTTGGAGAAGCTTGCTAAACTCTATATGGATGAGGTAGTGAGACTACATGGGGTACCAGTGAGTATTGTATCGGATAGAGACCCCAGATTTGTATCTCGATTTTGGCAGAAATTGCAAGAGACTCTAGGAACTAAGTTGAACTATAGTACAGCGTATCATCCACAAACTGATGGACAATCTGAGAGAACCATCGAAACTCTTGAGGATATGCTGAGAGCCTGTATTGTGGATTTTGGAGGAGCTTGGAGTCAATATTTAACCTTGGTTGAATTCGCTTATAACAATAGTTATCATTCCTCTATTCAAATGGCCCCATATGAAGTCTTGTATGGACGACGATGTCGATCTCCAATCCATTGGGAGAAAGTAGGAGAAAGAAAGATTATAGATCCGGCTACAATACCATGGGTTGAGGAAGCCTACGAGAAGGTAAAGGTGATCCGCCAGAGACTTCAAACAGCCCAAAGCCGATAGAAGAGTTATGCCGATCATCGGAGAAAGGATTTGGAGTTTGAGATAGGGGACAAGGTGTTTCTTCGAATTACCCCGTTGAAAGGAAAAATTAGAGCAGGAAAAGGAAAAAAGTTGCAACCACGATACATAGGACCTTTCAAAATACTCCAACGAATAGGAAAGGTGGCGTATCGACTCGAGTTACCAGCTAATTTGTCTATGATCCATGACATCTTCCATGTTTCTCTGCTTAAGAAATACCATCCGGATCCGACTCACATTTTGTCACCCGAAGATGTTGAACTTGACGAGTCCTTAACCTATGAAGAACGACCTATTCAAATATTGGATCGGAAGGTGAAGGACCTGAGAAACAAGCAGATTCCTTTAGTAAAGATTCTATGGAAGCATCATGAGGTGGAAGAAGCAATGTGGGAACTAGAAAAGGATAGCCACAGAAAATATCCTGACCTGTTTCACACGAATGTATGAATTTCGAGTAAAATTCTTTAAGAGGAGAGAGTGTGAGACTCGGCATTTCTTATATTTTCGCAAAAATGCCTTTTATTGAAAATTATTATATTAAAACCCTACTACCCAAATCATTCCACAATGAGGTAGAATAAACCTAGAAATAGGGTTTTACTTTTGATTCAAGATTGGAACTGCTGGAAGACCTACTCCTACCCCGATCGGGTAGTGCTTGCCGTGGACGACGAGCGGCGACGATTGGGTAGTACCAATCGTAGGTGCCACTCAGAGATAGAGCGCCTTCAGGCTACCCTCCGAGGCCAGGGAGTTAGGATTCGAGAGCTGGAGGCCTCGATATTGGAGGAGCAGCAGCGGACGGATGCCTTCCGCGAGCAGGCTCAGGCGACGACCGGACACCTTATGCGAGTAGTTGCGGACATACGAGACCGGACCGGCCACATCCTGACTGAGTGCGAGGCACTAGTGGATGACGTGCTTCAGGACTTGGCCGGAGAAGGTCAAGCGCCTGTAGCTCCTGGCGCTCCTGGTGCTCCTGGGGAGGATCCAGAGGAGGATCCTGAGGAGGAGCCGAGTGCATCCTCGGAGTCTGTGGGGTCGGCGTCTAGCCAGACGACCTGTTAGGATTTAGGACTGAGGATATTTTTGTGGGATAGTTAGGAACATAGTAGGACGACACGTTTCCTTTTGTTTTTGACCTTGACGTGTCACGGTGGATGTAAATAGGGGCTTTTGTTCTATGTTCCTTGGCTAGTATAGCATTTGACTTGCCTAGGTTGGCATGTATATATGACTTGTTTGCTATGTAAATAAAGTACTTGTTTATTATGTGTTTTATTGCCTTTATTTAGCCTTTTGCAACGTGTTATACGAGCTATACCTTACCTTGTTTATATGTTTATAGTTGCCTAAATCCCAAAACATGGAGGGTAGAAGAAGTCAAACCAGGGGAACTAACCGAGGATGCGGTCCTAGTCGAGACCGTGGGGGTAGACAGGCACAAGAACCGGTACCAGAACCGAGAGAGGAAAGAGAGGTAACGGTTGAGCCACAACCTGAACCCCAGGCTGCAGGGGGAGATCAGGTGGCAACTGCCATTCAACAGATGACTAACATTCTGGCTCGGTTAGTGGAACAACAGGGTCAAGCCCCTGTACATCAACCTAGGGACCCTGATAATGGGCAAGATAGGGCCTTAGAGAGATTCCATAAGTTCTCTCCACCCAAATTCTTAGGAGGGCCAGACCCGGATGGGCCGAGAAATGGCTGGAGGCCATGATAAATATTTTTGCTGCCCTAAACTATATAAAGGAGAGGCAAATCCAATTCGCTATTTTCCAGTTCGAGGGGCCAGCTAGGGCTTGGTGGAACGTAGTGAGGGCCAAGTGGGAGAGAGAGGCGACTGCATGGACCTGGTTAAACTTCGTACGGGAATTTAACGAAAAATACCTTCCACCCATTGTCCAGGAGAAGCGAGAGGACGATTTCATTAAACTCCGCCAGGGAATGTTGAGTGTAACGGAGTATGAGACTCAGTTTACAAAGGTGTCCAAATTTACTCCCGAACTGATAGCTACGGAGCAAAGAAAAGTACGAAGGTTTGTGCAAGGACTGAATGTGGAGTTACAAGAAGCCTTAGCGGCGGCCCAAATTAATACATTCACGAAGGTTCTGGAGAAGGCCCTAAGGATAGAGACTGCTAGGGGGCAAGTGAGAAATTTCCATGCTAAGCGGAGAGGGGCACCTAGTGGAGCCCAAGGGTTAGTACGAGGTGATCGGAGCATGCCACCTGCTAAATCTAGTCGTGGGGCTAGATGTGGACGATTTTCGAGCACATCGAGGGGAAGTGCTCCGAGGGGAAGTGCTCCGAGAGGAAGTGCCCAGAGGGGAGGCCAAGACGGTAGAGGCCAAGGTAGAGATATTCCCCAGGGAGGCCAAACCTCCACTCCCCGGGTAACGTGTGGGTACTGCGGGAAACCGAACCACACCGAGGATGAGTGCTGGAGAAAGGCTCGAAAGTGCCTGAGGTGCGGAGGTGTGGATCACCAGATAGTCAACTGCCCGTTGATCAGTGACACCCAGTCGACTGCCAGGTCAAACCGAAGGCCGACCAATGTTGGAGGGGCTAGATCGAGGGTTCCGGCCTGAGTATATTCGCTGGATCAAACAACCGTGCCTGAACCAACGAAGGTGGTAGAAGGTACAATCCCTGTTTTTCACCGGTTATCCAGAATTTTGATAGACCCCGGTGCTACTCATTCTTTTGTTAATCCTGCATTTATGCTTGGAATTGATTTGAAAGTTGAAAGGTTACCTTATGACTTAGAGGTAAGAACACCTACGGGTAATCAAATTTTGCTTGCGAATGAGGTGTATAGGAATTGTGATATTTGGGTTGGTGAACGAAAATTGGAAGTTGACCTCATTAGTCTAGCCATCAAGGGATACGATGTCATTCTAGGTATGGATTGGCTAGCTCACTATCATGCTCGGGTAGATTGCAGGATGAAAGTGGTCGAATTTTGTATAACGGGGGAGGCAACTCTAAAGTTAGACGTGAGGGGTATGATAGCCTCTTCTGCGCTTATTTCGGGAATAAGGGCTAGGAAATTGCTTAGTCGTGGGGCACGCGGTTACTTAGCTTTCCTGATTAACACTCCGGGAGAAAAGATTAAGTTGGAAGACATGCCAGTAATCAGTGAATACCCGGACATATTTCCGGAGGAGTTGGAGTCTCTGCCACCAGAAAGGGAGATTGAATTTAAGGTTGACCTAGTACCCGGAACTACTCCTATTTTGAAAACCCCTTATTATATGGCTCCTACCGAGCTTAAGGAGTTAAAGGTGCAATTGCAAGGTTTACTAGAACGAGGGTTTATTCATGAGAACGAGTCCCCGTGGGGAGCTCCAGTGTTATTTGTTAAAAAGAAGGACGGAAGTTTAAGGTTATGTATTGACTATCGAGGGCTGAATGCAGTAACTATTAAGAATAAATATCCTTTGCCCCACATCGATGAGTTGTTTGATCAGTTACAAGGAGCTGTAGTGTTTTCTAAGTTGGACCTGCGACAAGGGTACTATCAATTGAGAAATAGAAAGGATGATGTGCCAAAAACGGCATTCAACACTCGATATGGGCATTTTGAATTCGCGGTAATGCCTTTTGGTTTAACCAATGCCCCAGCGGCATTCATGGATTTGATGCATCGAGTGTTCAAACCTTACTTGGATAGGTTTGTAGTGGTGTTCATTGATGATATCTTAGTGTATTCGAAATCAAGGGAGGAACATGAACAACATTTACGAATAGTGCTGCAAACCCTAAGAGAGCACCAATTGTTTGCTAAGTTCGGTAAGTGTGAATTTTGGTTGGAAAGTATGGCGTTTCTAGGTCACATAATTTCAAAAGATGGCCTTGCTGTAGACCCGGCGAAAGTGGAAGCTGTGGCCAAATGGAAGCGGCCAGAAAATCCCACAGAGGTGCGAAGTTTTCTAGGTCTAACAGGGTACTACCGCCGATTTATAAAGAATTTTTTGAGAATTGCGGGACCCTTGACTAACTTGACCAAGAAACAAGGAAAGTACATTTGGGATGTTAAGTGTGAAGGTAGTTTCCAAGAGCTTAAGAAATAATTGACTATGGCTCCAGTTTTACCTCTGCCCAGTGGGAGTGATAGTTATACGATTTATACCGATGCTTCAAGAGAGGGACTAGGGTGCGTGCTGATGCAGAATAGGAATGTTATTGCCTACGCATCTCGGAAGTTAAAACCTCATGAGTAGAATTATCCGACCCATGACTTGGAGCTTGCAGCTGTAGTATTCGCTTTGAAGAAATGGCGACATTATCTCTATGGTGTAACTTTCGAGGTTTATACGGATCATAAGAGCCTTAAGTATCTGTTTTCTCAAAAGGAGCTAAATCTAAGACAACGTCGGTGGGTAGAGTTCTTAGAGGATTATGACTGTACAATTAACTACCATCCTGGAAAGGCTAACGTTGTAGCAGATGCTTTAAGCCGAAAGGCTCAACTAGCAAGTTCCATAATGGGAGAGTGGAGCCTGTTAGAAGATGTCTGTGAGTGGAAACCTCGTCTGGGACCGAAGAAGGTGATTTTTGGAAATATTGAGGTGAAGTCGACACTGTTGGATTGGATTAAAGAGGGCCACAATGGTGCAAAAATGGGTGAAAAAAGTGAAGAAAGGGGAGTTGCCTAACTTTAACATAGGTCCTGATGGAATCTTAAAATTCCGAAATCGTGTCGTTGTACCTAAGGATGAGGAATTAAAGAGGGAGATTTTGGAGGAATCACACCACTCTAGGTATATGGTACACCCAAGGAATAATAAGATGTACCAAGATCTTAAAAGTCTGTATTGGTGGGAGAATATGAAGGCGGAGATTGCTCAGTTTGTACAAAAGTGTCTTACGTGCCAACAAGTGAAGGCTGAGCATCAAAAACCATCAGGTTTGTTACAGCCTTTAGAGATTCCTGAATGGAAATGGGAGCACATAACGATGAATTTTGTATCAGGGTTGCCACGAACACAAAAGGGGCATGATGTAATTTGGGTAATAGTGGACCGATTAACTAAGACTGCACATTTTCTGCCAGTGAACATGAAATATCCTTTGGAGAAACTGGCTAAACTCTATATGGATGAGGTAGTGAGACTACATGGGGTACCGGTGAGTATTGTATCGGATAGAGACCCCAGGTTTGTATCTCGATTTTGGCAGAAATTGCAAGAGGCTCTAGGAACTAAGTTGAACTATAGTACAGCGTATCATCCACAAACTGATGGACAATCTGAGAGAACCATCCAAACTCTTGAGGATATGCTGAGAGCCTGTATTGTGGATTTTGGAGGAGGTTGAAGTCAATATCTAACCTTGGTTGAATTCGCTTATAACAATAGTTATCATTCCTCTATTCAAATGGCCCCATATGAAGCCTTGTATGGACGACGATGTCGATCTCCAATCCATTGGGAGGAAGTAGGAGAAAGAAAGATTATAGATCCGGCTACAATACCATGGGTTGAGGAAGCCTACGAGAAGGTAAAGGTGATCCGCCAGAGACTTCAAACAGCCCAAAGCCGACAGAAGAGTTATGCCGATCATCGGAGAAAGGATTTGGAGTTTGAAATAGGGGATAAAGTGTTTCTTCGGATTACACCATTGAGGGGAAAGATTAGAGCAGGAAAAGGGAAAAAGTTGCAACCACGATACATAGGACCTTTCAAAATACTCCAACGAATAGGAAAGGTGGCGTATCGACTCGAGTTACCAGCTAGTTTGTCTAGGATCCATGACGTTTTCCACGTTTCTCAGCTTAAAAAATACTATCCGGATCCGACTCACATTTTGCCACCCGAAGATGTTAAACTTGACGAGTCCTTAACCTATGAAGAACGACCTACTCAAATATTGGATCGAAAGGTGAAGGACCTGAGAAACAAGCAGATTCCTTTAGTAAAGGATCTATGGAAGCATCATGAAGTGGAAGAAGCAACTTGGGAACTAGAAAAGGACATGCAAGAAAAATATCCTGACCTATTCACGACGAAAGGTATGAATTTCGAGGTCGAAATTGTTTTAAGGGGGAGAGAGTGTGAGGACTCGCAAATTTCTTATATTTTCCTCAAAAATGCCTTTTATTTGGAAATTATTATTTATTAAAGCCCTACTACCCAAATCATTCCACAATGAGTGTAAATAAACCTAGAAAGTAGAGTTTCACTTTTGGTTTCAAGATTGGGGCAAAATTAGGGTTTTCGCGATTTTTTGCCGGATGAATTTTCGGTACGGAGCAGGGATCAAATTTGGAGATAAAATGACTTTTAAGTGAGAAATAATAGGTGATTAGGAGCAATGATATAAGGTTAGTGCATGGGAAGTAAAAACCCTAGTATGCGTGTTTTTAAGAAAAACGGCGCGAACCGTCGGGTATCGCGCACTACCGATTGAACGCACCACTTGATCACCACTTTCTTACCACATGAGCTCATTAATATTTGAGCAAAAGATCTTCTTAATTTCCAGCTAGCCTTGACCGAATTTTGGGGCTGAAAATGAAAGAAATAAAAAGAAAATTTTGCTTGGTATTGGTAGTGACAAGTGTCACACCATTAAGGGTTTCTTGACCAAGACAATTTGTCTTACCTTCTTATCACCTTGGGCAGCCTTTCTTCTTCATTTTTCTACTTCTTGGCCGAGAGAGAGAGGGAGAAAAACCCAAGGGAAAGTTCATCATTTCCTCTTGAAATCTAGTCATCCAAGTGAGAAGAAAGAAAACTAAACCGATTAAAGAGTGAGTTGCGGAGTTGAGAAGCTAGGGGAACTAAAAATTTCCAAAGGAGGTGGAGTATCACTCTTCCAAGCTTTGTCTTTGAGGTATAAGATCTGATCATGGTTCTTCTTCTTTAAAATTTTGGTTTAAGATGTTATCTAGTTCATGTTTTGGCTTGATTACAAGATATGCAAGTTGTTGTGATGATTTTGGATGATATATGCAAGTTAGGGTTTAATATATTTCTGCCTAGACTTGTTGTATAGTTAGTATATGTTGTATATAAGATTATATAAGGGGCTTTGGTAGTGTTGGAAGCAAGAAAATAAATAGGTGGTCATGAAATCCCAAAAATTCCCGATTTCTGGAATTTCATGTTTACATTCTGTCCGGTATTAGTACTCATATTTAGAGGCCGAATCAGGCTTGGACTAAAACATAAAAGTTGTATAGAATGGTATTTTATAGGTGCCTACAAAATTTTAGCCAAATCAGAGCAACGTAGCTTGTGAAAAGATGAAAATACCCTCACTGTTCTAGGTTACATTCCAGAGTTCCGCGTGGACAGTTTAGTCTATTTGGTTGTGTTTGTTCACTATAATCCGTTGGGATTTAGCTATTTTCCAAAACAGGAAAGTTTTAGTATTATGTCTTAGCTTTTAAACGCCTCCAAGAACACCTTAATCGGGCCTTGGTAACCTGAGATATGACCATTCCAGTGCAGTACGGTTAATTAGCTGACTAGTTGGATTTTGGTTCTGTAAATTAGGAATTTGACTAGGTTGCATTGGAAACTGGACTAAGTGATCTTCATGAAAATTGTACCCCTGTGTCTTAGCTTCGAAACGGTATAATTTACCCCTCAATCCGATAAGCGTAGCCTCGGATGTGTTATTTCCGCAACCACACGTCAAATCTGTCTTTTGCTAGGTTACATTTCCGCACTTGTTATCACTTTGATTTTTGTTCTTATGTTGTTATGAGCCTATGGAACGGCTATTTACTTGAATCTATGATATGTATGACTTTGGGATTGGCTGAGGAAAAATAATGAAGCCATAAATGGCTGGAAAATTAGGTAAACACAAAGGGCATGCTGGCCAAATTTACGCTTGAGGACTAGAAAACTATACTTGCAACTTGAGTAAAGGTTAAAAGTGATTATCACTTGAACTAGCGAGGACCTTTGCTACTTTGTTTATCGAGGGTTATACGTTAGGACTTGGCCGAACTTGTACTCTTAGGAAAACGATATGAATCACTATGAAACCGTTTTACTTGCACTTTTGACTCAAAAGTCATCTCCAAGCAAACATGTTATCAAATTTTTCAGTTTGAAAAGCGAGCAACTATTTCACGACTATTTCTCAAGTGAATTTTAATTTCTTGATTCTTATTGAACGAAACGCTTAAGTTTCGAACCTTAGTTGATTTTCAAAGTTCTCAAGTTAAGTTTTATCGCAGATTTGGACTCCAAACCCGGAGTACCACCCAGACACGAGCACTAGAGGCACTATTTTGGTGAGTGCTTCCAAATATCTGATTGAACTCGATATTTGCCATTTACCTTTGATCAACGTGAATACGTGATATACATGTGATTTGATAGAGCAAGGGTGTACTTTATCGCACTTGCCCTATCCAAATTTGTTCTTGTTTATCGACTTTACTTGACTTGCTCTACATGCACATGAATTATATTATGCCTGGAATTCCAGAAACCCTGTGGCTAGTTAATCGAGTCGAGCCGGCAAGGGCCTGGTCGATTAGATAACAAACCCTGGGTCACTAGTAAGGTCGAGTGGAGTGTTATCTCCTCGGCAATTCGGTATACTCGAGTATTACCACCCGTGTTTCGTGTGGCGTGCGGGCCCGGAGAAGGGGGTTGATTGGTGGACGGAGACTGGCGAGAAGTGGAGTTTTCTTTCTGGACTAGTTATTACTTGAAAGTTGACGGAGTGTCAACTACTATTTGATCAAGTTGGGATGGAGCCGTGACATGAGCAACTGTATCCTTACTTGTGAACATGATCCACACATTTCTTGACTACTTGAAGTATTATCTCTTTACTTGAACTTGTTTGCTCGCTATTTCACTATTACCTTGTTATTATCTTGTTTGCTGGACAATTTGATATCTGGAACATCACTGAGCTTTGGCTCACCCTATTAGTTTTGTTTTCCTTACAGGGGTACGAGTGACGCGTGAGACGTGTAAAGACTAGCGTAGTCTAGTTATTTTGACTTTTGACTTGTACTCGCGCTATTCCTCGAATAGAATGTTTTGTTATGGGATTGTATATACTTTGAACCGTTTGGGTATATTGAGACTTTGTACCTTGAATTGTATCAATGTAAATTATAAGCTTGAATTGTGGATGTTATTTATGGTTCATGGATGTACGCACGCGATTCGTTTTAGATAGTGAGTGAGTCCTGGCGAGAGCTGGGCAGGCGGTCCGCCGACACCTCTGGTTCGCCTTAAGGGGGAGGTGGGCGTCGTCATCATGTTATCCTTTTAATGTATGTGTTATTATCGCTTTTCATTGTAACATGTTACTTGAACATTAATTGAAATTCTATATTTTAATGTTTTGGATGGGTTGCTGCTTATGTGTTCGGAACCTCACTGAACTTTTAGCTCATCCCTTTAGTTTTGTTTTCCTTAACAGGGGAAGGCGAGCAAGGACGAGAGTTCTGTATAGACTAGCTTGGTCTCGTTCTTTGGTTTTGTAATGGTTCTCGCCCTAGTGCTTGGCACGGGCTGGTTGTATGGTGAATTGAGAACCTTTGTATATTCGACGGTTGTACTTCCTTCTGAGATAGCAATGTATATAATTTTACTTTAAGTTTTGGATCCTTGTTTTGCTCTTTCTTGTGGTTTTATTTCTGATTTGTTTGAGTGAATTTCTTTTGGCTTAGGAGGCTCTACATGACCATTAGCATGGTCATTCCCATTAGCTGCTGGAGTCCCGTTTTCATTTTCCATCCCTGCAAAACAATTACACTTTTCGGGCTAGAAACTTAATCACTAGCTCGCACGAATGTCTCTTACGGCATGCCTAACTTAGTCACTAACTTGCCCAAGTATCACTTAAAGTATACTAAGTCATTCTACCTCCGGTCCTAAAGATAAGGTTTCTAGTATAACTCCCAAATAGACCTCTAAGCTAGCGCTTTGATACCAACTGTGACGCCCCCCACCTCTCCCTAAGGCGAACCAAAGGGTATCCGCGAGACGCCTGCCCAGCTCTCGCCAGGACTCAAGACAAATCCCTTCAAGCTTAATGAAATCCCAGCCATCACGATGATATAAGTAAGAAAGGAAGGTCACTCCCATAAATAACATTCAAACTTACATCACGAGTTCCAAAATAATCAAGTATCCAATCCTTACATCAAGTTCACAAAGGTTACATCAAATCCCAAAATATGCAATAATCCAGAGTCTAGCCAAGTACATTGAAAACCCTAATACAAAAGTACATTCAAAAGGGGTTTGTCCGAGATTCACTTCCGATCTTTTTCTGTTAAGAAAAACAAAACTACAGGGTGAGCAAAACGCCCGTGAGGCCAAGAACACACATGCAGGCACGTTGTTCAAATAACAATCCCAATTTAAAAAGTAGAGCAATAATATTTTAATAAATATCAATTCAAGCGAGAAAAGTAAATAGAAATAATTCAAGGATATAGGAGCTCTCAGGAGCTATTTTCCACTTGCACGATCACGAACCTCCACGAGTTGACACTCCGTCAATCGGGTAGGTTTAGTCCGTAGAACTTCACTTATCATGTCCCCTTTTCACCTTACATAGCCCTGTATCGGGCCCGCCTGTCCTTTGATTGAGGCGATACTGCTCGAGTATGCCAAGCAAGACCTCTTAATAGGTCAAACTTTTATTTCTTATGGTTCGCCAAGGAGCCCGACCAATCCCATGCCGGCTTGAGTCTAGGGTTAGCCAGTGAGATTTGGGCGTCCCCCACTTAACACTTAAGAGTCGAGGAGATTCACTCCCATCGACTTATGCAGCCATAGCATAAATAATCACTTAAACACTTCACTTAAATTCACTTAACAAGTCACTTCAAGCAATTCAAGTATTTCATGTCACGAAATTCAAGTACACTTCACTTAAATGAGAACGAGTGTGATAAAGTACACACTCGACTCAGCATTTTCAAAATATTCTATTATCAAAGCAATTAACACGTTTTCACACACTTGACACTCACCGAGTGATTCAAGTAGCAAGTACAAGCGATAAGTTAGGCGTCTCCTGTGAGATCCCCTTGAAGGTCCTCTTGAGTGCCTGAGCAATTAATAATAATCTATCACTCATAAACCCCAATTATCGAAGAAGATTGTACTAGAGTACAATCTAAGAAAATCTCATGAAAATGAGCCCTATTTACTCGTAAATCGAGACTCAAAGGTGGGGTTTTAAAGCACAAGAGAAATCTGGTTTTTATCTCTAAATTCAAGTGTAAAACGATCATGTGATATCGAAGGAAAAAGGAGAATTCGAAAAACTCCATTTCCTTAAGTTTCGAAAATTTCAGCTTTGATACAAGATCTTTGAAGAATCGTATCTCACTCTTTACAAGTCCAAAATTAGAAAACTTGGTACCGTTGGAAACTTCTTCCAAAGTACTAAAAGTTCCTAGAAGACACTTTTCCATGATTCCAAATGGAAGACATTCAAAATTTGGCTCAAAGTTACTGTTTTAGGCTATCGAGGCAGTTTCGGGGTTGGTTTTTGGCCAACTTTGGAAATTCGGTAAAATTCACAGAATTTGAACTAGCCTCTCAAATTTGAAACTCGATTAGAGTTACAATCAAAGTTTAAAACAAAATAAGCGGAAAAAGAATTGAAGTTTTGAGCACCAAGATATGGCGGCTCAAAGTTGCTGAAAAGTGAGACAGTTAGGCCAAATTCCAGATTTAATTCACTTACGTTGGGACTTTGGTTGAACATCGAAACGGACTCGGAAAGGCACCAAAATTAGCAGTATTACACTACCATATAAGGGCTATTCCTCTGTCAAATTTCATAGAAAAATACGTACGGAAAGTCGGTTAACAAAATCACTAAAGTCCCACGAATTTCCAAGACAAATCTGTCTTTGTATGCAAATTTTCCTTTTCTAAATATTCGGCCAATGAAAACATCTCAAATATGGTTCATTTAGGTAGAAAATGTCTAAGAAGCATCCAAGATATGTTTGGTAGGTGATTAACACCAAGAATTTCGAAACAACAAGTCCCACTCAAGGTTAAGGCATCAACTAGCCAAAAGAGGGTTTTCAATCCCTGAATCAGTTTCGAACTTCGGCCACAACTCACTCAATTCAACTTGGAATTGAGCATGGTTAGTGGCGTTGAAAACTAGATTCATAAAGTACAATTTCTCAGAAGAAATTGTTTTAAAAATCTATCCATAACTAGCTCATATTTGGGCATCAACTCGCTGCATAAAACAGAGCTTCCAGTAAAATGAGAAACAGAACAGGCAACTTTACAAGGTTGGTTCGGATCACTCAAGTGGAATCAGGATGTACATTTTATACCGTTGGAAATTGGGAATGTCTAGTTTCCAGTGCCACAAACAGCACTCGATTTCGACGTCGGAGCAAAAAGTTATAGCTGTTTGAAAAACACTGCCAGTGCAATACGGGAAAAATTCCAGTTTTGAATGAACTTTCGAAATCACCATATTTGGCCAACCAAATCACGTAATTTTTTGTGAAAACTTTCCAACAACCCATACAACATATATACATCATAAACAAGTCAATAGAACTTCAAAAAAATGCTCTAAAGGTCACGGCATTCACAGGGGCAGAAATGGAAAAATTCTCCCCTTCACTTCCTTTGAGCTTTCATCCATAATATCACTCATTTCTACTAATTTAAGCACTAATCCAACATTATTAACATCAAAACTCACAAAATCAGTCCATCAAGCCATAGTGGGAGTTCATAGAGCCCACTCACCAATTTTCCAACAATTTAAAGCTACCCATAAGAAATTATGAACTCATAAGTGCTAAACAACTTCCATAAGTCAAGATTTGCAAGGTTGATCGTCACTTACTTTCTTAGATGATTAAGGCAGAAATTTCGGTCCTCCTTGCTCAAGAAAAACCATGGATTTGAAGCTCTTTTTGTAGCTTGAGTTGCTCTCCAAGTAGATTGCAAAGTGTGGTTAAAGTTTGAGGTGATTTGGTGGAAATTTAGTGATGAAATGAAGAAGAACTTGGAGGAGAAATTTGGTTCTTTTCTTCTTGATATGCACGGCTGGAATGGAGCAAAAAAAAGAGTGTTTTGGGCTCTAATGAAGCTTCCAAGATAAGCTAAAATGTGTGGTTCTAATTAATTCAAAAGTCAACTCTTTCTCCCGCGCGCACGCGCACGTTTTGTGCTCGATTCCTCTCGAGTTTGTTGCACTAGTGCACTAAACCTCTAATGCACTTGCATTCATACTATTATTATTCACTCTTAATGGTCTAAAAATAAAGGTCTAAAGTCCCTCAATTAATCGCGCGCGTAAAAACGCGTACTTCCGATTTGTGCGCGATAAAGTGGAATTTTCAAGAAATTCTTATAATGATAGTATAACTAACTAACACTTGAACACTTAAACATAAAAATACCTATTTTAAGACTAATGTACAAGTCTCCAATTTTTCCAAAGCTCATTGTATTCTCAAATCGGTTATTGCTTCCAAACGCGCATTCACTATTCTCACTTAACGAGATTCCAAAAATTAAATTTTTAAACAAGTCACCTTAAAAATATAACTAAGCTATAGATCCATGTAATTAGGTCTAAAAAGGTTAGAAAATAATATTCGGGGCAATTGGCCAAATAAATAATTAAATGAGCTAGAATTAGGAGTTTAAAATAAACAAATTTTTCGAGTCCTCACACTTTCGACCATAAAGTGCTTCATATGAAGCCATTTGAATAGAAGAGTGGAAACTATTGTTATAGGCAAATTTCACTAAAGTTATATACTTACTCCAACTCTCCCCAAAATCCAAAACACAAGTCCTCAACATGTCCTCAAGGGTTTGAATTGTCCTCTCAGACTGTCCATTGGTCTGGGGATGGTAAGTAGTACTAAAATTCAATTTAGTCCCCAACACTTCCTGCATCTTTTGCCAAAATCTCGAAACAAATCTCAGATCTCTATCGGACACGATACTCACAGGTATTCCATGTAACCTGATAATTTCATCCAAGTACAACTTAGCTAACTTCTCCAATGGGTATTTCATATTAATGGGCAGAAAATGAGCCGATTTGGTCAATCTATCCACTATCACCCAAATAGCATCATGGCCTCTTTGTGTCCTTGGTAACCATGATACAAAATCCATAGTGATATTTTCCCATTTCCACTCGGGTATCTCCAAAGGTTGCAATAGTCCCGATGGTTTCTGATGTTCGGCTTTTACTTGTTGACAAGTCAAACAAGTCTGGATAAATTGAGTAATTTCCTTCTTCATGCTCTCCCACCAATACAGAATCTTCAAGTCTTGGTACATTTTATTCCCTCCAGGGTGTACCGTAAATTTCGATCGGTGTGCCTCTTCTAAAATTTTCTTTTTAAGCCCTTCGTCTTTTTGCACTAATATCCAATTCCGAAACCTTAATATACCATTTGATCCCAAGTTAAAATCTGACTTTTCTTCCTTTTTGACATTTTCCAACCACTTTTACACTTCAGCGTCCTTTTCCTGAGATTCCTTGATACGCTCCAACAGAGTGTAATTCACTACAATATTCCCCAAAATTACTTTTCTCAGGTCTAGGATTCCAATAACAAGTGTAATTCCTTAATCATCAATCCGGCCACTTGCACTTGACGACTTAGAGCATCGGCCACTACATTGGCCTTTCCTGGATGGTACTTTATCATGCAATCATAGTCTTCTAAAAATTCCATCCATCTACGTTGCCTCAGATTCAGCTCCTTTTGAGAAAATAAATACTTAAGACTTTTGTGGTCAGTAAAAACCTCAAACGTCACTCCATCCAGATAATGTCTCCATTTCTTCAAAGAAAACACCACAGCCGCTAACTCCAAATCATGAGTCGGGTAATTTCCTTCATATGGTTTCAACTTCCTAGATGCATATGCTATCACTCT
>NC_040045.1:22266979-22317777 GCF_003713205.1 Coffea eugenioides | reverse complement strand
TTTCAAAAACC
Organism: Coffea eugenioides; assembly: GCF_003713205.1. NCBI lineage: Eukaryota > Viridiplantae > Streptophyta > Magnoliopsida > Gentianales > Rubiaceae > Coffea > Coffea eugenioides. The sequence continues at coordinate 22,317,766 of NC_040045.1, read as the reverse complement.
TTTCCAGAGGTTTACGACAATGTCATTTGACACCTCTAAACTTTAAGAAATCTCACATATTTCCCTTAATTTTCAACTTTTTATAACTTTATCAGCCCATTTTAAAAGATACTATGATTTAAGAGCTCATTTTGGGAGAGATAAAATATTTATATTCCAAAATTACACTTTTTTGTGGACCTTTAGTTTTCATAATAAACCAAGTTAAATCCTTAAGAATTACAACATATTAATTAGGTTGAAAGACCTTTTGCAATTTTTTAAGTCATCAGTCTAGACAAGGGAATGCAAAAGAAAAAATTATTATAATTAGAAAAAAGTAACATTTTGTGCCTTGAAAGTACCTCAAATTAGTTTCTAAATGTATTGTTAATAATTTATCTTTCTCTTGTTGTCAAGCCATCAATTTGGAAAAAAGTGTTAGAATACTAAAAAAATTCTAAATTCATCTAAAAATACATTGAAATAAAGAAAGTTCGTGTTATGTTTTCAAAAACACCTCAAATGAGTTGGGTTTAATTGCTGCCATAATGGGGATATTTTCTGCTATTTATTGAATTGTTGGCCGCTTAATTACTTTTTCCCTGTGAATCACCAGTGGTACTGGTTGATTCATTTTAGAATTCTCGGATGCTTTCTGCGTCTCATGTATAATTAATCATGTGTGTTCACGCTAATTAATAACCACAATCATATTACAAATTAATAACTGAATGAGGCTGGTAGAGAGTGTTGCTGTTGCATGCACTGAGCTGGCCAACTCCACCACTTGCAGATTCCCTTCTTTAAAATATGGTGTCTTAGTGCACTAATTGATTTCTTTGTAACTTTAGAACATCTTGTCATTAATTTATTGATCTCCTTCAATTTACCAAGGTGGGTTTTTTTTTTTTTTTTTTTTTTGGGGTTGGGGGGGAGGGGGGGGGGGGGTTGGGGTAAAGATCAGGTTAAAGTAACTATACCTATTATGGATCCAGGGTTTACCAATAAATCATTAACAGGGCAACAGTGCTAAAATCTGCTTTTCGGCATTAATAGGTGCACAAGCACTGGTGTTCTGAAATTTGAAGATAATTTATACTAACCCTTTGGGTGCCTTTCTGCTTCTTGCCTACTAAGTATAATTTTGTACTCTTAACTAGTTTCAGCTACTCTCGGTTAGCTTTCACAAAAGAATTCGGCACCCTGAATTGAGCTTAGGTCTTGAGTTGCTTTTCTGTTCCACTCAGAAGAAATAACATTCCTCTGCATCACGTATTCCTGGAAAAAAAAAAAAAGAGGAGCAGAAATTAGTTCCACAGAAGGAGGAGGTAATATATGTCAGCAGAAGGTGCAAAAGACTTTGCAGTAGTAGTTTTATTTCTTCGTCAATGAAATCAATAATGTCCAGTCCAACCGCGTTTTAACTTTATTCCTTCCCCTGTTAAATAATTTGACATCATTGCTTTGGCACGATGCTGCGGTAGTCATTCCTTTTATCTTCATCCAACCGAAGGACCCACAGTTGAAAGAAGGTCCTGAAGACTGATCACCCCACCAATGGCTTCTTAATAGCCTCCATGATTTTGTATTGTAGCAGGTAAGGCAGCTTCGTCTTTCACAATCATGTTTCTTGCTTTAGTTTCTTCTAGTTGGTTAGTTCTTTCTTTTTCTTTTTGATGCGGTTTTTCTTTGTGATAAATACTGAACCATATAGCATCGAAGTTCTTCACCTTATGAATCTATAACCTCCTCTTCCTTCTTCCTTCTACCTTTCAAGATACTACAAGTGGACTGTCCTATAAACCAGAAACCGCCTTCCCGGACATTCTTAAGTGAGAAAGAAAGACTGAAAATGGCAGAAACAGTTCTCTCTTTTGTTCTGCGTCAACTCTCAACTTTTCTGCACGAGGAGGGACGACTGTTGGGAGGGCTTCGACAAGAGGTCCAATTCATCAAGGATGAGTTGGGGCACATGAGAGCTTTCCTGAGAGAGGCAGAAGCAAAAGAAGAAGATGCTCAACCCAGGCTCCAAGAATGGATCAAGCAAGTGCGAGAAGCTGCATATGACACTGAAGACATTCTTGATGAATTTGTAGCTCGCTTTGCTCGGCATCCCACAACAGGATTCTACAGCTCTGTTCGGAGAATTTTCAGCTCCATCAAGAATTTGAGAGCTCGTCATCGAGTTGCTAGCGAAATACAAGGCATCAAGTCCAGAATAAAAAGTATTTCCGAAGCTCATCAAAGATACCAATCTGAATATGGTATCTCTGCCCAAGCGTCCAACTCACTTTCTGCTGTGAACAACACAACATGGCGCTATAGCAGAGATGATGCGCTGCTTGTGGAAGAAGCTAAATTAGTTGGCATTGACCAGCGCAAGAACCATCTAATTTCTGAGCTCCTCGAAGGGGATGATCACCAACTGAAAGTTGTTTCAGTGGTCGGTATGGGAGGACTTGGCAAAACTACCCTTGTGAAAAAAGTCCATGAGGATCCTGAAGTCAGAAGGCATTTCCCAGTCCGTGCTTGGGTAACTGTCTCTGAAACATGTGACTTTCAGTTCCTCCTGAAAGACTTGATTCGGCAGTTACACGAGGAAGGGAAGAAACCAGTCCCACAATCGATCGAGTCCATGACTACTAGGCCTGTCAACGGGTCGGGTCTAGACCCGGATCCGGACCGGATCCGTGAAATTATTGCGGGTATGGGTAGGGATTTAATTCCGTTTTCCGGATCCGGATCCGGATCCGTTTTGTCAAACAAAAAAACGGGTCGGATACGGAATATAGTATTCCGGCCCGTATTAGACCCGGATCCGGATATAAATGAATTAATAATTTAAAAAATATATATTTATCAATATAATTTGATTAGGGTGATGTATTTGAATTAAAGTTAATTTGATTTCTTTTCTTATTTGGTTTTTTCTTTGCATTAGTTAGAAATTAGTTTACAAATATATTTTTTTCTCATTTTTATTAGAAATTATAAATTTGCTAAATTTGTTCGGGTAGACCGGACCCGGATCCGGGACCCGCCGGATCCGGATCCGGAAATAGAATAAAAGACCCGTCGGGTAAACGGGTCGGATCCGAATCCGGTATAGTAATTCGGGTCCTTTAAAATTTCCGCATTCTCATAGGTTTCATTGCGAATCTCCTCCAACTCCTGTAACTGTAACTTCCTTTGAATTCCGCTCTCCTCAATATCCATATTGCATTGTTTTACCGCCCAAAATGCTCTATGCTCGAACTCCACTGGAAGATGGCAAGGCTTACCAAATACCAACCTATAGGGAGACATCCCTATAGGCGTCTTGTAAGCGGTCCTGTACGCCCACAAAGCATCTTCCAACCTTGAACTCCAGTCCTTCCTATCAGGGCGGACCATCTTTTCCAAAATAGACTTTATTTCCCTATTCGAGACTTCAGCCTGGCCATTGGTCTGTGGATGGTAGGAAGTGGAAACCTTATGAAGTACACCATATCTCCTGAACAAAGCAGCAATTGTCTTGTTGCAAAAATGCGTCCCTCTATCACTCACAACTGCCCGTGGCATTCCAAATCGCACAAAAATGTTAGACTTTATGAAATCTGCAACCACCTTAGAATCATTAGTGCGGGTGGCTTTTGCTTCCACCCACTTCGAGACATAATCCACTGCTAGTAAAATGTATAAAAATCCACAAGAATTTGGAAAGGGACCCATGAAATCTATACCCCAAGTATCAAAAGTTTCAATGAAAAGCATGGGCACCTGTGGCAGTTGATCCCTTCGGGATAAATTGCCTACCCTCTGACATTTATCACATGCCTTACAGAACAAGTAAGCATCCTTAAATAAGGTAGGCCAATAAAATCCAATTTCCAACACTTTTCTAGCAGTCCGTTTAGGTCCAAAATGACCCCCACATGCAAAAGAGTGACAGAAAGTCAATATAGATTGGAATTCACCTTCACTTACACATCGCCTCATTATTTGGTCAGCACCTTGTTTCCACAGATAGGGATCATCCCAGACATAGTACTTTGCATCGCTTTTTAGTTTGTCCCTTTTTGCCTTGGGCCAACCTGCGGGCAATTTGTCAGTAACCAAATAATTCATAATATCTGCAAACCAAGGAGGGGATGAATTAATAGAAAGTAAATGCTCTTCAGGAAAAGACTCCCTTAATGGTAATTCTTCCTCCGCTACCAATATTCGACTTAGGTGGTCAGCTACTAGATTCTCCGCTCCTTTTTTGTCTCTGATTTCCAAGTCAAATTCCTACAGGAGCAATATCCATCTTATCAAGCGGGGTTTAGCATCCTTCTTGGTCAGTAGGTACCTCAAAGCTGCATGGTCAGAATACACAATTACTTTAGCACCTAATAAATAAGGTCTAAACTTTTCTGAAGCAAAAATAACAGCTAAGAGTTCTTTCTCCGTAGTAGAGTAATTGAGTTGGGCGCCATTTAAAGCTCTAGAGGCATAATATATTGCGTGCGCCGCTTTCTCCACCCTTTGTCCCAAAACTGCTCCCACGGAGTAGTCGCTGGCATCACACATAATTTTGAATGGGCGATTCCAATCAGGAGGTTGGATGATAGGTGGAGAAGTGAGTAATTTCTTCAACTTCTCGAACGCTTCTTTGCACTCCTCGTTGAATTCAAAACTGACATCCTTTTGCAAAAACCTAAAAAGTGGTGCCCCGATCTTTGAGAAATCCTTGATAAATCTGCGATAGAAACCTGCATGTCCTAGAAAAGAACGAACTTCCCGTACAGTTACGGGGTAAGGTAAAGCAGATATCACATCTATTTTAGCTTTATCAACTTCAATTCCTCTAGATGACACTACATGTCCTAGAACTATCCCGTGCTCAACCATGAAGTGACATTTTTTCCAATTGAGCACTAGGTTAGTCTCGATGCATCTCTTTAAAATTAATGTCAGGTTATCTAAGCAATCATCAAAACTATCACCATAGACACTGAAGTCATCCATGAATACCTCAATTATTCTCTCCACATACTCAGAAAAAATGCTAATCATGCACCTCTGGAATGTTGCGGGGGCATTGCACAATCCAAAGGGCATCCTTCGATAGGCAAAAGTGCCAAAGGGGCAAGTGAAAGTTGTTTTCTCTTGATCCTCTGGCGCAATTGCTATCTGAAAATAACCAGAGAAACCATCTAAAAAACAATAATAGGCACGACCAGCCAACCTTTCAACCATTTGATCAATGAATGGAAGGGGAAAATGATCCTTCTTGGTCACTGCGTTTAATTTACAGTAATCGATGCACTGGCGCCAACCCGTAGGCTTTCGAATTGGAACAAGGTCCCCTTCATGATTTTCTTCCGCAGTTACCCCTGCTTTTCTTTGGCACCACTTGGACCGGACTCACCCATGGGCTGTCTGAGATAGAGAAAATAATTCCTACGTCCAGAAGCTTGATTACCTCTTTCTTGACCACTTCCATCATGATGGGGTTCAATCTCCTTTGTGGTTGTCTTATCGGCCTAGCATCCTCTTCCAGGCGAATTCGATGCATGCACACGGACGGGCTTATACCCTTGATGTCCGCAATTGTCCAACCTATAGCTTCCTTATGCTCCCTTAAAACCCGTAGCAGCTTATCCTCCTCCGTGGGTGATAATTTGGATGAGATTATCACTGGTAACGTCTCTTTTTCACCTAGAAAGGCATACTTTAAATGCTCGGGCAGGGGTTTCAACTCCACTTCAGGTGCCTGCACGATAGAAGGTAATAGCTTTAGGTGTGGTTCAGGCACAAATATAGGAGCAACATCATACCTTAGAGGACTTTGGCCTAGTGAATGCAAGGCTCCAACCATTCTTTGCAAACTGATGCCTAACTCCATTTCACAGGTTGCTTCCAGATCCAAATGTTTGGTGATTGCTACTTCCAATTCATCCCTACCATTAATCTCAAATATTTCTTGCACCAAAGGGTCAATTATACTCACAGCAAAAACAGCATTAGAATGACACGGATATTTCATGGCCTCAAATATACTGAAATGAATTATTTCTCCATCAAATTCCATCGTTAGGGTGCCCTCACTAACATCAATTTTTGTACGAGCCGTGCTCAAGAAGGGCCTCCCCAACAAAATTGGTGATGGATTTGGAGAACGTTCATCACCCATATCAAGAATATAAAAATCAGCAGGGAACACTAAGTTGTTCACTTGTACCAACACATCTTCTATCACCCCATCAGGATAAGCATTAGTCCTATCAGCCAATTGAATTATAATGCCAGTTTCCTTTAAGGGACCCAAATTTAGAGAAACATAAATAGCGTTGGGCATCACATTTATAGAGGCTTCTAAATCTAACATGGCATTCCTAATGCTAGTGTTCCCTATTTTACAAGGAATAGTGAACATACCTGGGTCTCCGCACTTGGGTGGAAGTTTTCTTTGAAGCACTGCGGATACGTTCTCTCCCACAATTATCCTTTCATCTCCCCTCAATTTCTTCCTATTGATGCATAGGTCCTTCAAAAATTTGGCATACCGGGGTACTTGCTTAATTGCGTCAAGCAAGGGGATATTTATCTCCACCTTTCTAAACATCTCCAGAATTTCCTTTTCCTTGTCTTGCTTTTTAGGCCTTTCCAACCTGCTAGGAAAAGGTGGTGGGTTAGGCTTAACTGGAACCACCGGGTTACGTATTACCTCTTTATTTGTGCCGGGAGTTCCTTCTTCCTCAAGCTCCTTCTCAATGCGATCCTCATTCTTGTCCTTCGGAGCCACTGGTGCTGGTCCTTCAACCTCTTTCCCACTTCTGAGGGTCATTGCACTTACATTCTTGGGATTCACCTCAGGTTGGGATGGAAGTTTTCCCTTCCCCTGGGAGTCTAGTCGGTTGACAATTGAGGCTAATTGACTCATCTGATTTTCCAAATTTTGCATACGTGCTTTCATCTCTTGATTGCTGGCCTCAGTGTCCTGTTGAAATTTCATAGTATTAGAGGCTATGGTTTTAACCATGTCTTCTAGGGACATACCTGAGGCAGAGGAGGGTTGATTCCTTGTTTGATATTGTTGCTGGAAGCCCTGCTGTCTATTGGGGATGAAATTTTGTTGCTTATTTCCCCCATAGCTCAGATTTGGATGATCCCTCCAACCCGGATTGTATGAGTTGGAATAGGGGTCATACTGTCTACGTGGCATGGGCATGTTACCAGCCATGTGTGCTTGCTCAGTTCCCTCCTCTTGCAACTGTGGGCATGAGTCCGCGGTATGACCAATATTCGTACAAATCCCACACACTTTGGCCTGCTGTACATTTCCTACAGCTATCTGTCGAACAAATGAGGTTAATTCGGATAACTGCTGTTGGATTGAAGATGAACTTACCTCGTTGACCTTTCTCGTAGGAACATCTGCTCTCGTACCAAACTGTTGGCAGTTCTTTGCCATTCATTCGATTAGGTCCCATGCCTCTTGGGTAGTCTTATTCACCAGTGCACCACCATTTGCTGCATCAATGATATTTCTATCATTCATCAGTAGTCCCTCGTAGAAATACTGAATCAGCAGTTGATCACTTATTTGGTGATGCGGGCATCGGGTACGCAGCCTGGTGAACCTCTCCCAATATTCATACAAGGATTCCCCGTGAAATTGCTTGATGCCACATATTTCCTTTCGCAAACTAGCAGCTCTGGATGCAGGGAAATATTTTTCAAAAAAATTTTTCTGCATCTCTGGCCACGTGGTGATAATGCCTGCAGGTAGACAGTATAACCAGTCCTTTGCCGAGTCCTTTAGAGAGAAAGGGAATGCCCTTAATTTAATTTGTTCATCAGTTACTCCCGAAGGCTTCATACTCGAACACACCACATCAAATTCCTGCATGTGTTTGTGGGGTTCCTCTCCTGACAGACCATGAAAAACGGGCAACAAATGTATTAAACCAGGTTTTAATTCAAAAGCTGCATTCTCACTAAGGCGAGGAAAAGTTATGCAAAGAGGTTGTTGGGTCAAGTTTGGAGCAGCCAACTCCCTTAATGTTTGTGTGTTTGCCATGGCGACGTTCTCTTGGTACGAATAACTTGAAGTGTCACCAAACGAATCTGATGGTTCAACTTCGGGCTCAGATCTCTGAGATGCAGCACTGGAGTGCTCCTCTCTGAGCTGTCTGGTTTCCTTTCTCGTTCTACGCGCGGTCTTCTCAACTTCAGGGTCAAAAATCAATTTACCTGTACGAGAAGACCTAGGCATACACTAGAAAAATACCAGAAAATTAGAGCAAAAATGAACTTAATAAAGAAACAAATAATAACGCCAGTCCCCGGCAACGGCGCCAAAAATTGACAGGGCGTCAAACCTGTGCAATAATAATAATAATAATAACCTAAATACCACTAAAAAGCTGTCAGTAATTAATCCTAGGTACTGGAGCAGGGACTCTAGGTGTGCAATGAGTTACTTGATTCACCCTGTTCCCGAAGAGTTTGCTGAATCCGATATACCAGAATTAATTAGTTGGCCAAAATTACTGAATAGTAGACAGTGGCAAGCAGGGTCGTCTCCTCAGGGACTGGAGATATCTGTCTCTTTTAAAGTCCAATTGATAAGGGGGGATTTCACCGGAATGAAACTAAAAATAATTAAACAATTTTAACTAAAAATGAATAAATAACTAGCACAAATATAGCAGAAATTTAATCAGGAATAAATAAATTCTAGCCAAGGATGCAACTATTCAGGCACAGTCCATTTATCCGATCATTGATGCAAGAGAGGTTCACTTAATTTATTAATAGACTAGTTATAGCCATCGAGGAGCTCTAATAACCAATTTTTCCTTATTTTATAGATGACCAAGGTACGACCATTAATCACCCCTATCCAGAAAAGTACTCCTAGGTACGACCGTAGGAATTAATTTTCCAATTGCATTAATAACCAGAAAAACCTAGCCCTAATCAATAACACGCTACGAGGGTTATTTAAATTAGATTGCACGTTCCCCTAATGTGTAAACACACCAGTTGCCACTAATATTAATCAATCAAACAATTACGGATTTAATTGACTAAATTGGCACGAGATTAATAAATCACATTGAACATCGGGCCCTTGACATCCAATTAATAAAATAATCCCATGAAAATTCAAGCAGACAACGTGCAAATATTAATAAATAAAGGAACACGTGAAAACTAATTAGATCTCACAGATTTTCGGGACTGCGCCGTCGAGTTGACCCTTGACTAGATGGAAGACTTAGCCACGCCGCATAATTAAATCACCACACGAATTAATAAATTGCAAAGGCATTGCGTTTTCTATTAGGAAGCAAGGAATAAAAGGTGTTTTTCCCGTTGGGGAATATTGTCGAACACCTGGCGTGTGTCAGAGGCCAGTCAGGAGAAAGAAAGAAAAACTAAAGACTAGGCTAAAAACTAAACTAAAAGGTGGTGTCTTCCTTCCCTACGTTATCCCTATTTAAGAAACAAAAGAAAGATAGACTAAAACTATCTAGGTGGTCCCCACACATGTGGACAAAGCCTCCAAAGTACTTCTTCTTCCAAGTCTCTCTACGTTGCTTTCTTTGAAGAGCCCAAATGACTAAATGCCTTCCACTAACTTGTGGTCCCCCACCAATTCAAGGGCCCAAGAACTGAAGCCCTTAGAAGTCTCCAATTTTTCATAAAGTCCCTCCTTTTTGATAGTTTTCTGCTTCATTCCTGAAATTAAGTCCAGATACCAAATATGAGTAAATATCAGCAATTAACACAATATTTATCAGGGATAAAAGGGGAAATTAATAATAAAATTACTAACAAATTATACCCTATCACCCAACATGCAAAAAATAACCCTTAATAGTTACCTACTGTTTTGAGAAGATGTTATATCTGGTAGGGCAAAATTGTCATGAAATGGTAAAAGACGTACAAGCCCCTTAACAGTAGTTAACTGCTTAGTCCAGAAATTAAAATTTGGAGGGCATTGTTGGCAAAAGACAGCTGCTACAGTACACCCCAGCTCCTTCCTTTCGTTTGTTGAGAGGAAAAAGAAATAGACGGTAAAGAAATAGGAATGAAGCAGAAAAATGGTAGGCTAAAAGTCAAAAGAAGCGGAAAGTGATACTGTAGAGGAAGAAGGGAAAGACACGGAAGAACAGGAGGAAAGGTGCAGGTGAAAAACCAAAATTCAGCCCAAATAGTGAGCTACTATTCTGAAAGCCTGTTATGTCTAGAAGGACAAACACGTAATTTTAAGTAAAAGGACAAAAATGCCCTACAATAGTTATACACTGTTTAGACCAGGATACACTTTATGAGGTTATTGCTGGAAAACAAAAAACACAGTAGCTGCTCTTCTCCCATGTTTTGCAACGTGGATCAACGTGGGAGAAGAAGCCTTAGGTTTTTATATATATGTAAGATAAGATATGTAAGATAAGATAAATCTTAGGCTCAATCATTCGCCCAAAAGGTCCCTCTTTTCCTCCGTTTTAACTAATGTTTGTACTTGTAATTTACTCTTTTTTCTTGATCAAATTAGTTTTTAAGTCTTCGGAAAGCTGTTAAAATTTTATGACGGTAGATATTATGATTGTAAATTTCTTTGATGCATGCAATTATAATTGTATTATATTATACTGGAGGTTATGATTTTAATCTCATATTTGGATTTTATGTGTCACCTGTACTAGGAATACAAAGTGTATATAATATTAACATCAATGCACATTTGTGTTCCTTTGATTTTAATGATTAGAACCGCGTCAGCTTGTTTTCAACGGAATTAGTGATTGGCTACACTGATCAGGGTGCGCGAATCCAAAAAATTCCCATTTTCCGATCGAATTAGATTTGAATTCGGAAATTTGAAATCATAAATTTGGAAAATACATAGGAATTCGGAGTTTTCGTATTCAAAAGTAGTGAAATTGGTTCGAATTTGAGGCCATGATTCTTAAAAGCGGAAATTTCGATTTCGAAATCACAAATCGAAATCGAAATCGAAATTCGATTCGATTTCAATTTCGTATATATAATATATGTACGTCATTATATTATATAATAATAATTCTAGTATAATACCTCAAACCGACTAATCTAGATCGTTATAATATATGCAAGTCATTGAATTATATAATAGTGATAGTATAATACCTCTAACTGACTAATCTAGATTAGTTTTTTTTTTTCAATAAATTCCAAACCAGTTTTTTTAAATATGAATTTGGTAGAATATCTAATTTGAATTGAATCTGGAGCGAAATTGAATTCGGAACTTTTGAATTCAAAAAGGAAATAGATCAAAATTTACCGTGTTCAATTTACCGAATTTTCGGAATTCAGACTTCCGAATTATCAACGGTGCACACCCCTAACACTGATTTAGATACTTAAGCATTTTTAATCTGATTATTGTGCTTGCAATGGTATTTCCTACTTTTAATCAACTTTTCAGAATTTTCCAAAAAAAAAAAATTATTTGTCAAAATGAAATATTGAACACCTAAAAGATTTTCAGCGTATACAATCCACCACAATTGAACCACGAGTTCAGAATATATTATTGATGTATTTTGGATGGAGACCAATAATTAAGCAAAACTAGGAATTGGTATATTGGGGACCAATAGTTGCGTAGTTGCTGTGTTGTTGCGCTATGAAAGGGATTTGCACATTTACTTGAATGTGAACCGTCTAACGCGATTTCCAGCTGTCAGACATACCCTACAATGCCAGTATTGCATTTCCCTAGTCAAATCTGAAGACTCGCCTAGTCCACAATGATACAATTGATCATTGCTACTAAAGCATCTGCTTCCTCTTAGGAAAATATTAAATCGAATGGGCCATCAGGTCTTATCTTGGAGTCTTCTATCCTAGCACTTTCATGACGTACAATTCTTCAAACTTGAGCACCTTCATAGCTACAATTCTTCAAACTTTGGCTATTTCCTAGCGCTTTCGTATTTTATATATTGGGATATTACCTACTCAGATATCATAGAATAATTGATCAATTAAAGCATTCATGTATTCTATATGATCTTCTTTTTTTTTTTTGTGGTAATATATATCATCTTCATCAATTACATCTAATTCCCTAGGCACTGAACCATGGCTGATCAGATTGCACAAGTTGAAGCAAGCCATCCTCCTAGTGAAGATCTCTATGGTGCTCTGGGCTCCATCCGGAATCCTGATGGCTCCATCACGCGTGAAGTCGTTGATCCCATCAACCCCGTCTCCTCCTACGATAGCAGTCCTATTCTTCTTGTCAAGGACATCCCAGTAAACCCATCTAAAAACACCTGGGTTCGTGTATTCCTACCTAAAGAACCAATTAAATCCTCCCCGGACAAAAAACTTCCTCTCCTGATTTATATCCATGGTGGAGGACTTATAAAGTGCAGCGCAGCCCACCCCTTTTTTGATGATATTTATAGTATTTTTGCCGCTGATATTCCGGCAGTGATCTTAACCATCGAGTATCGTCTTGCTCCGGAGCATAGGCTGCCGGCAGCCTATGAAGATTGCTTGGAAGTTCTGCAGTGGATCAAGAATTCCCAAGACGAATGGTTGACACAACATGCGGATTTATCAAACAGTTTCATCTTCGGCAACAGCGCCGGAGGAAACATTGCCTATCATGTTTGTTTGATTGCATCTTCATGTGTTGATGATCTTAAGCCTTTGAATATCAAAGGAGTGATTTTGCATCAACCATTTTTGGGTGGCGTCAAGAGGACAGAATCAGAGCTGAGGGGGGTTAATGACAAGATTTTACCACAAGCTGTTGTTGACATTACGTGGGAGCTAGCATTGCCCGTTGGAGCTGATCGAGATCACGAATTTTGTAATCCGATGCTCAGCGTCAAATTAGGCCAATTTGATGCGATTAAAGGTCTAGGATGGAAGATTTTGGTGGCTGGCTATGAAGGTGATCCATTGTCTGATCGTCAAGTTGAACTTGCCAAAATCTTGGAAGAGAGTGGTGTGGAAGTGGTGGCTAAGTTTGATAAAGGAGGTTATCACGGTATTGAATTTTATGAGCTTCCAAAAATGAAAATTCTTTGTGATGTTGTTAAAAAGTTTGTAGAATCCTTTGCAAATGTAACTGCGTAGACAGATTACAAGGTTTCTTCAAGATGTGTGATCTTCCAAATCGACTAAGATGATTAATCTTGTACCTTTCATGAGTTTAAACTAATAATATATCTATGAAGTCTTGTCATTAATCTTGTAAATGATTGTCCTGGTCTTTATTATCTAACAAAAGTATCTTTACATGCCTAAAATGTTTGGTAAGATGCAACAATCAAAATACAAAAATAATGGAAAGCTATTCATCAGATCAGACAATTAGAGATGTGACATCATTTGCATAGCAAATTATCTTATTGATTTAAGTTCAAAATAGGACAAGTTATCTTTTAGGTCCCTGAACTTTTACTAGATATTGTACTTAGAGTTTAATTTATCATAATTTGCGTTTTTGTCCTCAAACTTCAACAAAATGGATGAATTCTGTATGTTGAAGTTCAGAAAAATATTATTCAAAGTTTTAACCCAAATCTTTTCTCAATCCAAGAGACCATGGATGTCAACTAGTAAACCACATATTCGCATGAATTTCCGTCTAAAATAACCTTGTAATATGGGCATGCATCCGGTGCAATATTTGATCTTATGCCTTTAGTAAGTTTATAAAAATTAAATTGCCTTTTATTTACTCAACCGTGCTATGTTATTTTGTGTTGTAATATATTATGTATATCATCCTTTTTGTTTCTTATCCTTGTAGAGTAAATTCAATGTTGGCCTTGTTAAGGGTGCGTTTGATAAAACTGAAGTTTGAAAACTAAAGTCTGAAAATTGAAGTCTGAAATTTGAAATTTGAAGTTTGAATCCATTAAGTTATTAAGTTATTAAGTCGTAAATTTGATATATTTGAATATATATCACATTAAGTGATAAATGAATAGTTTATCATTTATTTTTTAGAGCAAGTTTTGTCTACGAAATTCGGTGCCACTTAATTAATTCAATGTTCAAATTTTTATATCAAACACGTCTAAATATATTAAGATTTGAATCTATTAAATTTAAATGTTGAATTGAGTTATCAAACAAGGCCTACCACAATGTATTTCATTTGTCAATGTTCTTCAAGAACCTAGTATTTCATTCAAAATTGAGAATTCGTAAATTTACTTCTAAATTGCCTTCATTCACTCCTAAAATAACTTTTTTTTTAAGGATCATGTGAAGTGAGCGAGACTAATTTTGGAATGCATTAAGTTTCAAAAGTTAAATTGAAGACTAAATAAAGTTTTTGGTACAAAGGGCCTCCAAAATTTTTATATCCTTCATATATTATTTGGTAGAAAGACACCATCAGCAAATTTGAACCTCCGCATATTATCGTTATAATATGTCTGTCAGCATATACTAGTGTTATAAGCATCAAGACCAATGGCAGAGTCAGCATTTTTGGTTAGGCGGCAAACCAACTTATAGATAGAAAAATTGTTATTCAATGAGTATCATTTATAGAATTATTTGTTGTATCGTATTTCTTTTTGGCAAATGACATTGGCATTCTAATCCTATGTTTTAAAACTCGGACCGGATCAGCCGATTCGATCGGTCAAACCGGGAACCGGCCAAGTGTCTGGTCTGAGTTATGCTAAAAACTGGGTAAGTAAAAACTCGGTCAAATACGGTCAAAAACCGGGTTTGACCGGAAAAAAAACCGGATTTTCCAGTTCAATCAAGCATTTAAAAAAAAACTCAAAATTTTTTAATATTATGTTTTGACCCCTAGATTGTTAAAATTTATTAATATATCTCAAATATTTCATACTTTATCAAAAATTAAGGGAAATATAGAGGTGGCAAGACTTCCAAGTTTATCCATACCTAAAGATATGAAAAAGACGTCAACATATTCTTAAAGTGCATTATAACAATATTGTGCCCTCACCCAAAAAAAAAATTTTTTGGGGAGGAGGGGGGAGGGGGGAGTTCTTCACAACTATTGTTATATGCCAGTATTCTTTTTTTTTTTTTTAAAACGATAGATATTTTTATTAATAAAATCTTACAGTATTTGAGCAACGGTCCAAAAAACTATTGTTATATGCCAGTATTCGTAGGAGAGAAATGTATTAGCCGGTATTGAAAGTTTTTAGTTGTAGTCGAGTCAAAAACTAAAAATTCGAAGACCAATAATTGCATGATTGATAGTAGATAATTCGTTTTTTCAGAAATTGATAATTGCATGATTGATAGTTGTAGTAGAGAAGGATGTCGTTATTGCTGGCTATACAGGGAGTTACATAAGTGAAGAGGCAAAATCAGAAAAAAAAAAAGAGACAAAATCAGATCTTAGATATAATTTATATAACCCAAAATTGACCCAACCATGGAGATGAAATATATAAATCAAGGGACCTCCTATGTCTATTCTACAAAATTATTGAAATCGATTCTTTGTACTGAAGATTTAGTTTTACAAATGTCTTCAAAATGCTTGCTATTCTCACAAGCCAATAACACTTTTTCATACGTATTAAATGGTTCCATCAAACTCCTATCATTTATATCTTGAATTAATACAAGCAACTATTGTTTTTGTTGCTTTGGAAGATTAAATAAACCCACGTGTTTACATGAAAAGAAAATTTGCTAGCAAAATGCTTTTTAGAGCGTTTTTATCATTATTTTGATTACTTTCTCACAAGATAGCAAAAAAAGAAAAAAAGAAAATGGAAGTGACGGATTACGTCACATGAAATATATATATATATATATATTTGGGATAATTTCAAAAACCTCTCCGGAGGTTTACGACAATGTCATTTGACACCTCTAAACTTTAAGAAATCTCACATATGTCCCTGAATTTTCAACTTTTTATAACTTTATCAACCCATTTTAAAAGATACCATGATTTAAGAGCTCATTTTGGGAGAGATAAAATATTTATATTCCAAAATTACACTTTTTTGTGGACCTTTAGTTTTCATAATAAACCAAGTTAAATCCTTAAGAATTACAACATATTAATTAGGTTGAAAGACCTTTTGCAATTTTTGAAGTCATCAGTCTAGACAAGGGAATGCAAAAGAAAAAATTATTATAATTAGAAAAAAGTAACATTTTGTGCCTTGAAAGTACCTCAAATTAGTTTCTAAATGTATTGTTAATAATTTATCTTTCTCTTGTTGTCAAGCCATCAATTTGGAAAAAAGTGTTAGAATACTAAAAAAATTCTAAATTCATCTAAAAATACATTGAAATAAAGAAAGTTCGTGTTATGTTTTCAAAAACACCTCAAATGAGTTTGTAAATATAATTTTAGAAAGTTGTGTCTGTCTCTGATATTCAAGTCATTGGTCTATGGTGGCTGTCAAACTACCAAAAATAAAATTTATATCAAGACTTACTACCAAAACTGAACGAGTATAGTGGTGAGTAGGGTCGTCTCCTCAGGGAGCCGGTAGATTTATCACACACAGATAATTTGGGGGTTTTAGGAGGGAAGACAAAAGCACAAATAGAGGAGGTAAGATTACTGAATTTAAAACTCACAAGCAGTGCAGTAACTAAAGAATATAATTAACAATTAATTGACACAACCTAATCAAGGAGATAATCTCGGCACCGGCTTATGCAATTGATCATGGATAACAGGAATAATTCACACGTTCGCAAATAAATTGATTCTAGCAATTTAGTAACCGCCAAACTACCAATCTCTCCTTAATTATATGGTAGTCTAGAGACGCTCTTAAACTACCCCCTTGTAAAATAGATAACTCCAGAAACGCTCGAAAGATTTAATCTATTCACAGTTTTAGGAATTAGAGAGACCCAATTCTAGTTAACAAACACATATGCGGGTTTATTTAAACTAGATTAACAAACCACTTGCGAGGCGATTAAATTGTGCCGCTTGCCACTAATTTTAAGACAATCAAGTGATACGCACCCTCGTCTTAATTGGCAGTGTACTATTTAGACTATTGAACAACTGGCCACATTGATCCAAAAGATCCAAACAATAATAGGATATTAAAACAAAGAATAATTAAATACCCACGAACGCAAAATTTAAAATAGAGCAAAACAATTAAAACGATCTCACAATTGATTGTGAACCGAGTTTTGATTATTCCTCAACTAGATACAGGAATTTAGCCTGACTTCATGCCGTTGACGCAATCCAAAGCTTTAATGGAATTTTGTTGATGAAAAGAAAGTAGAATGACTAATGTCTAACTCACGTTAAGAAGAAGAGAAAAGACAAAAGACGACCAAATCCTAGTCTATTACTGTCCTCTTTAAAGTTTTGCCGCCGCCTCCTTTTTGCCAATTGAGAGTTTATTTCCATCAAGGATAGCTTTCTTATTTTCCTCCCTGAGTTGTTGCCAAAGGTATTCTCTGAAGATGTTTCCTATTCCCACGCAGCTTCAAAACACGTCTCCCAAGAATAGCGGCAGTTTTCAAGGATAAGTCCCGCGGTCCGTCTTTGGACGTAACTCTACGGTCTCTGACGTGGGCACACTCTGGAATGAATAGTCTTTTGGAAATTGGCCTCTTTTCACCACTTTCGACACTTATCGCCTGTAACAGACACCGATACCAATTATGAGCAGAAACTCATTACTCTGGACAATAAGTGGCCAAAATCAAGACCAAACACCATCAAATAAAATGCACAATTATCTCACTATCAAATCCCCCCACACCAAGACAATGCTTGTCCTCAAGCATCTCAAATCTCAGAGATACAAGTACAGCTACACACGTGCAGCAGTTCAATCGTGCGAGCTCAAGTGTCCCATCCTCCTAACAATGTCATCAAATTCAGAAATTTCAAGACTTAACTCTCTCTTATAGAATGGTATATGATTACTCACCACTCCGACATGAGGCACAAAATGTCACTCTCACCACACTATAAAATGATGTTACCATATGTTTGCTAATATATCACATCGTCACCACTAAAACCAAATTTAATACAAACATCAAAAGGGTCTTGAAACGGGTTGTAATGGTGTTCAGGCACGGATTGGATCAAATAGGTAATTTAGGCTTATTATGTCAAAGGCAATACCGTTGACCCACTGCATGAATTCCAATTGCCTTCTTCATTCCAATGATCTTTTCAAAGCATACCTATAAATTTTTCAAAAATTAGCAAGTGCAAACACAACCAAGAACTTCATCCACTTATCTCAACAGAACACATATTGATAAAAGTACTTCAAAACTCTTTTGTTTCTTCCCTTTTTTTTTCTTTTTATTTTTCTTTGTGTGTTCCTTTTCTTCTCTTTCTCTTTTTTTTACTTTTGTCCTTTTCAAGTGCGCACAACTACATGGAAATATAGACACTCTTGCTAACTTCAATCATCCCCTTTTAATCCAATTCAAAATCATCATGCACGGAAATCAAGGCATTCCTTTGACACGGGGTTAGAAATAAAGAGGGTTCGAACACAAAGGATTTAGGAGTGACAAGATGAGCTATTAAACAACAAAAAGGTTTAGGCTCAACCATGGTCAACTAGGGGAGATCTGATTAGGGTCGACTTTTAGAAAGTAAAAAAAAATGGTTAACCTAAGTGCCCTTATCAATTTAATGCATCAAATTCAGGAATGTGGTCTTGACATGCATAACGAAGCAAGTTCTAAAATAATCAAATCATGTGTGATATCACTTAATGAAAGAAAATGGAACAGCTATCAATGCAACGCTCATTGACTCGACAGCTTACAACAGGATATTAATAGCCAAGTCTTGCAAACGTCATCATTCAATTCCATTATTAAGAAGATAAGACATTCAACCACATAAAATCATTGCTCATGCATGTAGAGTAATTGCAATTATCATCATAGCATCAAGTTCTAGACATTTCAACTGAAGCCAAACTAATTCATCACATATATTTTTTTGTAACTTTTTCTGATTATTTCGATCTTTTTGTTAACCATTTTTTTTATTAACAGTCCTAAAGAGCTAAAACTATCTAACAAACCTAAAGACTAAAGAGCTAGAACTACTCCCCCCACACCAGAAATTTACATTGTCCTCAATGGAGCAAAGAAAAACAGCCAGCAAAAAGACAAGAATAGGAGCTTCCCTGAAGGCCAACGAGGGCACGACAGCAATAAGGGGAAGGAGGATGAGGCGGCCAAAAATTAATGTGAGCAAAGAAGACCGCCAGATTTTCGGTCTGAATAGTAGCATGGACCTGCAAGGCTGCGAGACGGTCATCCAGACGTTCAACCCAACTGCCCAAGTCATGAATCGAATCTTGGAGAGTACGGAACTGGATGTCCCAAGAGGATGGAGCAGCGGAGAAGGAAGGACCTGCCTGACCAGCCTCCGAGGTGGGCGCAGTAGGTGGAACTCGGGGTTGGGGCACACCCTCTCCAGGAGGTGTGAGCTGATAGGCCTCCCCCACCTTGCGAATGACGCCCATCCGTTCCAACTGCGCAGGTCCAAAGGCTCAAGCTCGCGAGCCCGGTGAGCTTATGGTTAGGGGTGGCAATCGGTTCCGTTTTGGGTTGACGGGTCGGGTTGAGATCCGGGTATAACAAAAAATTCGCTGACCCGAACCTGACCCGCTAACCCGAAACGGGTCAGAAAACCTGACACGAACCCGAAAATTTCAGGTTGGGGGGTCGACTCGAAATGACCCGAAACTTAATTTTAATTTATTAATTTACCACTGTAATTTCTAATAAAATCAATTTCGTACAAGACTAATTACATAATCAAGTAATACAAATTTAAATAAATAATGCCAAACCAAATCTAAAATAAATTAAAATATCGTAAAAGGGTTTTATCCCAAATCAAATATAAAATAAATTAAAACAGTATAAAAGTAAAAATTAATATAATACATTATTTATCCAAATATAATAATTTCAACTTAACACAAGTTAAATAAATTCATTTAGGATTAAGTGATTAATGTCTTTGGAAAAAAAGAATAACTTAGTTTAGTTAGATAAAATAATTTTTATATTTATTAAATTATTTTTAATTCGTAAACAGGTTATCGGGTCATATCAGATCACCCACGGGTTGACCCGAATTCGACCCGTTTTCTTTTCGGGTCCATCGGCTTCGACCCGATTCTGACTCGAATCCGCGAAACCTCAATCCAAACCCATTAATTTCGTGTTAGATTCGTGTCGTGTTTTCAAATCGTATCGAAAATTGCCACCTCTACTTAGGGTCCTTATCAAGGTCAAACACTTCCAAGCAGACGGCCAAGTGTGTGATGAATGAGCCCATAATCAAGGGCTTATGGCGCTTGCGGAGGACGGACTGCAACTGAGAGGCTACCCAACAGCCAAAGTTGACCTGGACCTTGTTACGCATGCACCAGAGGAAATAAAATTCAGCTTTGGCGAGAGTGCCGGAGGAATCTTTCCGGTCCGAGAAGTTATAGGCCAGAAACCTGTGAATGACCTTCAACACTGGATCCTTAAGATAGGAGGTCTTGGACTGACTCGGATCGTAGAATTGAGTGTCCGTGGACCACTCCCTTCAGATCTCGATACAATTGCTAGCAAAGGAGTGGGTGAAGTCGCATGCACTATTGATAGATGTGTCGGAGGAGAAAGTGTCCTCACTCACAAACCCCAAGATTAGGTTGAACTCATTAATGGAATGTGCCTGTGGGGTACCCCGCAACCTATATTTAACCACCCCCGGTGTATCTAATGCCAGAGAATCAGATTTCTCAAATTCGAAAGTGGCATAAAACTCATAACAGAACTCCTCGTACGAGGGGTAGTCAATAACCAGAAACTGTTCCCACCCAATGGCAGAGAACAATTGCTCCACTTTTCTAGCAATGTTCAATTGGTCTAGAGTCGGGGGATGAAAATATTTGCATGGGGCAAACGGACGGACCACCAAGGAGCTCAACCGTTCCTTTTGCTCAGGTGTGAGGTCCTTTAGAGGTTCCCCCCACGCCCTAGGAGACAGAGCACTTCTAGAAAGACCCAATCGGGACCTAGTAGGGGGTTGAATCGGGGCCCGCCTCTTACGAGAGTTGGAACTCGATGCCTCAGATGGAGTGGCTTTTTTCGGAGCCATGTAGGGGCAAAGATGTCAATTACAAAGGTACAGAACCGACAAGAAAACACCAAATGGAGACAAATGACAGCACCCATAGTCAACAGTCAACAACAAATGACAGTGCAGAAACAAGGATACCCTACTGGCGTCACTTTGTCAAAGAAAAGTAAAGAATGGCAGACAAAATACTCCAAAAATGCAATCAACACTCAATCTGTACCCAGCAACTAGAAATCACCAAGCCACGTGGGTCAAAGCACAGACCCACCACAACCAAATAAAAAACCCACAAATATTACAAATGCGGGGCGATGAGCACAAGTAAACATCCCAGGGGTTCGTCAATTGCGGCCCAAGTAAGAAGATAAAATTCAACAGAAAAACTCCAAAGTATAGGCACCAATGGCAAATAGAGAGTAGTTAGGGTTACCACTTGGCAAACCCGCGGGCCCGGGGAACAACCATGGCGAGCGGATTATATAGTGCAAGAGTAGGTGCGGTGGATTTCAAATGGCACTATTAAACAATCCAAACAACTAGCGCCATTGTTAAATGCCTATTAAACAATGCCTATTAAATGATTAAAACAAGAGACCGTTTTAATTATTTTGCTCTATTTTAAATTCCGCGTTCGTGGGTATTTAATTATTCTTTATTTTAATAGCCTATTATTGTTTGGATCTTTTGGATCAATGTGGCCAGTTGTTCAATAGTTTGAATAGTACACTGCCAATTAAGACGAGAGTGCGTATCACTTGATTGTCTTAAAGTTAGTGGCAAGCAACACAATTTAATCGCCTCGCAAGTGGTTTAATCGGTGCCATAGGAATGGCTAATTTAGTTTAAATAAACCCGCATGTGTGTTTGTTAACTAGAATTGGGTCTCTCTAATTCCTAAATCTGTGAATAGATTAAATCTTTCGAGCGTCTTTGGGGTTATCTATTTTACAAGGGGGTAGTTTAAGAGTGTCTCTGGACTACCATATAATTAAGGAGAGATTGGTAGTTTGGCGGTTGCTAAATTGCTAGAATCAATTTATTTGCGAATGTGTGAATTATTCCTGTTATCTATGATCAATTGCAAGAGCCGGTGTCGAGATTATCTCCTTGACTAGGTTGTGTCAATTAATTGTTAATTATATTTTTTAGTTACTGCACTGCTTGTGAGTTTTAAATTCAATAATCTTAGCTCCTCTATTTGTGCTTTTGTCTTCCCTCCTAAAACCCCCAAATTATCTATGTGTGATAAATCTACCGGATTCTTGAGGAGACGATCATACTCACCACTATACTCATTTAGTTTTGGTAGTAGGTCTTGATATAAATTTTATTTTTGATAGTTTGACAGCCACCAAATTTTGACGCCATTGCCAAGGACCTGGTGTTTGAAGTGATTTATTGCACAGGCTTGTTTAGCCTCTATTTATGCCTCAATCTTCTAGTACACGAAGACTCGAGTTTGACCCAGAAAACGAGAAAATCGTAAGGAGATTGACGAAGGAGACTAAGTTACAAAAGCAACATGCTTCAGCGGCACTATCCCCCGGAGTTGAACAAAATTTTGACTTTGGTGATTCATCAGTTGAACTGGAGACAGACTTGACTGGACCCAACAAAATAATTGCAACCCAAAGGACTTTAAGGGAACTTGCAACTCCGAACGTTAACCAACAACCTCTGTGCATTACGTATCCTGACACTGAGGAGGCTTTTGAATTAAAATTTGGGTTGATTCACTTATTGCCTACTTTTCGTGGTATTGCAGGAGAGAACCCACACAAACACTTGAAAGAATTTCATGTAGTGTGTTCAACCATGAAATCTCAGGGAGTTACGGAGGAACAAATCAAGCTGCGTGCGTTCTCATTTTCCTTAGCAGACAAGGCTAAGGGCTGGTTGTTCTACTTGCCATTGGGGTCCATCATTACTTGGTAGGGACTGAAACGACAGTTCCTTGAGAAGTTCTTCCCAGCTTCTAGAGCCGCCAATATCAGAAAGGAGATATGTGGAGTGTAGGCAGACCAATGAAGAAATTCTCTACGAATATTAGGAACGATTCAAACAGCTGTGTGCTAATTACCCACACCTTCAGATCCCTGACCAACTGTTGATCCAGTAGTTTTACGAGGGACTGCTACCCATTGATAGAAGCATGGTAGATGCAGCGAGTGGCGGTACTTTAGTAAATAAGACAACAGATAAAGCCAAACGGCTGATCTCTAACATG
The DNA here is from genome assembly GCF_003713205.1 of Coffea eugenioides. Taxonomy (NCBI): domain Eukaryota; kingdom Viridiplantae; phylum Streptophyta; class Magnoliopsida; order Gentianales; family Rubiaceae; genus Coffea; species Coffea eugenioides. The sequence goes on along the minus strand of NC_040045.1, from coordinate 22,294,448 downwards.
GCTGAGAACTCTCAACAATTTGGAGTCAGATGTAAGTGAGTGACTAGAAGGGTCAATGAGGTAAATCATTCTGACCTCGCGAATAAATTAACTTAACTAACTGCTCTGGTTCGTCAGATGGCAGTAGGGCAATTACATGCAGCTAAAGCATGCGGGATAAGTGCTGCCCCTGAACATGCGACTGATATGTGCCCGGCCCTTCAAGAAGACTCTCACGAGCAAGCCAGCACCATGGGAGGTCTGCCTGGACCACCCCAAAGGAGGAATGACCCATATGTGCCCACATACAATCCAGGGTGGCGGAACCACCCCAACTTCAACTATGCTCCAAAACTCTCGAGTTTCCAACGAGCAGAGACCACCAGTACAGCAACCATTCGCGTCTAATTCAGGGGTGTCCCTTGAAGATATGGTCAAATCACTAGCCAATAGCACATGTCAAATGCAGTAGGACTTGCAAAGATTTCAATAAGAGACTCGTGCCAGCATTCAAAATTTGGAAGCGCAAATGTCACAACTAGCGTCTTCAATGAGTAACCTTGAAAATGGTAAAGGGAAGTTACCATGTCAAGTAATTCCCAATCCAAAGGAGAACGCAAGTACAATGCTTCTACGAAGTGGCAAGAAGGTGCAGTTCTCAAAATCGGAAGCAGCAGGAGTGGAGGATGACCAAGTATCCGGGGAGCTTGAGAAGGAAAAAGTAAGCACCCTGCCAGATGTTCCTAAAACCTTTGACATTAACTCTCCGTTTCCTGGAAGGTTGGCTAAAACCAAAAAAGAGGACTCAGTGAAGGAGATCTTGGACACCTTTAGGAAAGTGAAAATCAACATCCCTTTGCTTGATGCGATTCGGCAATTACCAAAATATGCAAAGTTTCCGAAGGGGCTGTGCACTAACCGAAACAAGTTGAATGTTCAAGACAAAATAAAGGTCGGTGAAAATGTAGTAGCAGTCCTTCAAAAAAGTTACCGCAAAAATGCAAGGATCCAGATATGTTCAGATACCATGCATCATAGGCTAGAAAATGATAGAAAGAGGTATGCTTGATCTAGAAGCATCTATTAACATTATACCTCTGTCAATATTTAGGACCTTAAATTTAGAACCTCTAAAAGAGACAAGGGTAGTAATTCAACTAACTGATAGGTCAAATGTTTATTCTGAGGGTGTAGTTGAAGACGTCTTAGTAAAAGTTAATGAGTTTATCTTTCCAACTGACTTCTATATTGTTGACATGAATGATGATGTGATAGCCCCACCTTCCCCTAAGGCGAACCAAAGGGGTTAGCGGACTGCCTGCCCAGCTCTCGCCAGGACTAACGGTGCAGTTTAGAGCGATCTATTGCGTTCCGGAACTTATAACGCGCGTAAACAAGGAAAAGGGCAAAATAACCCAAAATAAAAAAAAATGAAACTCGGAGTCGGCCATGAATAGTAACCAACCCGTCAGAACGCAACCAACTATCAAACAAACATTCACATCTTGAACTTTAGCAATTACAATCCAAAGTGGCATACAAAAGTTCTCAAAAGTTAATATATACACGGCTTGCCAAATTGAAAGTGAAAACGACTCTAAAGATACATTTAAGATTTCACTTCATATACAATACAAAAGAGATATACATCTAATTCATTCGGCAACCATCTATCAAGATTCATTCCAAAAAGAGTCATATTCCTGTAAGGAAAACAAAAGGAACGGTGTGAGCTAATTGCCCAGTGAGATACTATCACTTACGCAACCAAGTGCATATAAGCATCAAGTTTTCATTCAATATAGTAAAATAAGCAAAGGCACACGTCAAATATGGTGATAAAAGGATACAGATGACTCTCAAGAGCCCTTTCCTCGTTTGCATTTCTTGATCGGACGTCATTGACTCTCCGTCAATGTTCAAAAGTAACCAACCGTAGACTCCACTTTACTTCCCCTCCTTCCACCTAACATTCCCCTACTGGGCCCGAAATCCAAACACTTGCACTTTGGTATTACTCGAGTAAACCGGAATCGAGAGTCTCGCATACTACAAGATTCCATATAACACTTCCCCAAGGCATATCAATTGGCACGACCAAGCCCTCGCCGGCTCGATTCAATCAACTACCAATGGGGTTGAGCTCATTGATAACAATTGTAGTCGTTGGATACTCGTCCAAACGACACCAAGTCATGTATTTTCATTTCAAGTAACACTTCGTGTAACATTCCAATCACATGATAACAAGAATATAAGGCACACAGTGAGAGTGATAAAGTACACTTTCACTTCAAGCAATTAACATTCAAAGCACCAAGTTCAAGTATCAACGCCATATATTAACACACAAGTGAGTAGTACACTCACCAAGCTCGCAAATGTGGTTTCATGCACTTCCGTCAAAAGAACGTTGTGCACCACCGTCACGCCCTAAAACATGCAAACAAGTACAATGAGACTCGATAACGAGTCATAAACCAAGGCCAAACATGACCCCAATAGGGTTCCATAAGCATATACCAACATTAGAGGAAACCAGAAAATGCGGAAATGCAATTAGCTTTGGCCCTGAAAAAAATAGTTTTTGACCTCTTTTTGCGGTAATGGCACCAATATCACTACGATTATCGGATGAAGGTGTACGATACACCGATTCGAAACTAAAAGACAGGGCTACAACATTACAGAAGGTCACTCAATCCAGTTTTAAGTGCAAACAGGTAAAAAATGCAAGATACTACATCAAAACCGTAAAAACAGATTCACAAAACGCATTCTAGCGGAAACATCATAACTCAGACTCTCCAAGTCCAAATTCAGAAATTCCAAAACCAGCTGAAAGCTAAGAAACAGGGCTATATTTCATCAGAAGGCCTCAACAACCAATTCGGAAGCAATTCCAGCCAAAACAACCAATTACAGGCGCAATTCTTACATTCGGGTAAAACCAGAATATCAATAGTAATTTTGACTTTTCTCATTCTACACTACTCCGATTGACCTGAAATTTCGTAGGCACCTCTAAAATGTCATTCCCTACAACTTTAATTTTTTAAGCCAAGGCCAATTCGGCCTCTAATTAGGAGCTAAAAATTCGGGCAGAATGCTCCCACAAAAACCCTAATTTTCTGAAATTTCTTCCAAACCAGAAATTGGTTGCAATTAATCACTTTTTCCACCTCCTAGAGTCATTATATACCATTTCCAATCATCATAGATAGCCACACAATAATGCTCATATTAAAACAGAAAAATCCCCAAAAATAATAAAACTTCATCACTTCAACCACAAATCAAGAAATAATCCATAAACTTGCATCTCATACTACCACTAAGCATGATTTAAGCATTAATTAAGGGAGGAGGGTGGTTCTTCACAACTCACCTTAAAAACAAGAGAGAGAGAGCAATTGGTCACCTCAACTTTCCAAATAACTTCACACAACAACTCACAAACACTACTTGAAGAGGTTTTATAGAGAAATTGCAAATTTCAATGGTTGGTTTTGATGATTTGGAGCAAGCTTGAAGAGTTTTCTTCCTTGTGCTTAGAGTAAGAGAGAGAGAAAGAGAGAGCCGGCCACCATGGAGGATTTTTTTTTGATAATTTTTGGTCATTTTTGGTTTATTTAAATCAAATGGTAAGACCATGAATAGTGGTCTTAAGGTAGGAAGCAATCACATGGTGACACTTGTCACCTTTTATTAAATACTTACCTAACTTGTCTCTCTTATACCAATCCACTTAGCCTCCTCTAATTATCTCTTAACACCCGATAAATTAATTCCAGTATTCAAAACTTAACCTAGTTGGCCGAATTTTTCCGAATTTTTCGCACTATTGGGTCCCACGTCCGATATACGCTCTTAATTTCTCAAAATCCATTTGATACTAGAAAAATCATCTAAAAACTATATCTGCTCCTTAAAAATATCTAGAAATTTTTCCTACTCACGAAAATGCAGAAAAAAAGTCATGAAAAATTAGAAAACCTAGAAAATGAAAAATTACGGGTTCTCACAGATGATACCTCAGTTAATTCAGCTGTACTTCTTCTGGGTAGATCATTCTTGAGTACTGCTAGAATAAAGATAGATGTACATGAAGGTACCCTGTCTGTAGAATTTGACGGGGAGACAATTACTTTTAACATTTTTGATGCGATGAAATACCTAGATGATACTGAATCTATTAATTATTTATGTGTCACTAATTCCATTGTGCAAGATCATTTTGAGCAGAATCTTATGGCGGACAAGCTGAAATTTATGTTACAACAGAGCAAGATGAATGAAGAAGTGGAAAGCGTGGATGATGAGGATACTGTAGAAGCAATTATGTCACTACATTCACTTCCTGCATTTCCTGACAGGTCAGTAGACGCATTTTTATCATTGCCTATTTCTAATGAGAGAATTTTACCCTCTGTTGAACAGGCACCGGAGTTGGAATTGAAGGAATTGCCAAAGCACTTGAAGTATGTTTATCTGGGAGATCATAACACTCTGCCGGTCATCATTGTGAGTGATCTGACGGCAGTACAAGAAAAAAAACTCTGACGAGTGTTGCGAGAGTTTAAATCTGCAATTGGATGGACGTTGACAGATATCAAAGGCATAAATTCATCCGTTTGCATGTATCATAATCTACTTGAGTCGGATGCAAAACCAATGAGGGAATATTAGAGGAAGCTTAATCCAGCCATGAAAGAGGTGGTAATGAAGGAGATTCTCAAGCTATTGGAATTAGAAATTATTTTTTCTATCTCCGATAGTGAGTGGGTAAGTCCAGTGCATGTTGTCACTAAAAAAATCGGCATGACACTTGTGCGGAATGAGAAGAATGAGTTGGTGCCAATGAGACTCCAAAATGGGTGGAGAATGTATATTGACTTCAAGAAATTGAATGCGGTCACAAGAAAAGATCATTTTTCATTACTGTTCATCGATGAGATGCTCAAGAGATTGGCAGGTAAGTGTTTCTTTTGCTTCCTTGATGGCTACTCTGGGTATTATCAAATCACTGTTGCCCAAGAGAACCAGCACAAAATCACTTTCACTTGCCTATTTGGCACTTTTGCTTACTGCCGTATGTCTTTTGGGTTGTGTAATGCTCCTGAAACATTTTCAAGATGTATGATGAGTATTTTTTTCTGACATGACTGAAAATTGCATTGAAATATTCATGGATGATTTCACAGCCTACGGTGATTCATTTGATCAATGCTTACATCATTTAACCAAAGTTTTACAGCGGTGCATTGAAACAAATTTGGTCCTTAATTATGAAAAATGTCATTTTATGGTTAAAGAAGGTATAGTTTTGGGTCATGTTGTTTCATCTAGGGGTATCGAAATCGATAAAGCAAAGGTTGATTTGATTACTAGCTTGCCTTACCCCACTAATATCAAGGAGATTCGTAGTTTTTTTGGCCATGCAGGTTTCTACAGACGATTCATCAAGGATTTCCCTCGAATTGTACAACCATTGTCCCGACTACTTCAAAAGGAGGCACCATTTGATTTTGAAGATGCGTGTAAAGTGTCCTTCGATACACTAAAGAGCATGTTGACCATGACACCGATCATTCAACCTCCGAATTGAAGCCTATCGTTCGAACTTATGTGTGATGCCAGTCAATATGCGGTAGGAGTTGTACTCGATTAGAGAAATGGGAACTGTAGCCATGTCATTTACTATGCGTCTAAAACGTTGTCGCCAGCTCAATGCAACTACACCACTACCGAGAAGGAGTTTTTAGCGATTGTTTTTACTTTTGAAAAATTTTGATCGTATTTGTTGGGATCGAAAGTAACAGTTTTCTCTGATCATGCAAGCTTAAAATACCTTTTGACAAAAAAGGAGTCCAAATCAAGATTCATTCATTGGATACTCCTACTGCAAGAATATGACTGGGAGATCAAGGATCGAAAAGGGACGGATAATTCAATGGAAGACCATTTGAACCGATTGATTCGAGAAGAAAAGGGAGTGCCCATATCCGAGGTATTCCCAGACGAACACTTATTTCAGCTTAGAGGTGAGGAATCTTGGTATACTGATATTGTTAACTTTCTGGTAAGTCACAAATTTTCAAGTGGTATGAGTAAGAATAAGAAGAATAAAATAATACAGGACAAATTTTCAAGTGGTATGAGTAAGAATAAGAAGAATAAAATAATACAGGACTCTCGATATTATATTTGGGATGAGCCCTATTTGTGAAAAATAGGTTCGAACCAGATCATTCGTCGATGTGTTTCAAATGAAGAAATTCCCTCTATACTTACTCATTGTCATAGTTATGCCTGTGGTGGTCACTTTAGTCCTAAAAAAATTACTCGAAAAATACTTGATTGTAACTTTTATTGGCAAAATACTTAGATGTGAAAAATGCCAAAAGTTTGGGCGTTTTGCTCACCAGGATGAAATGCCTCAGGTTCCTATGTTATTTTGTGAAATTTTTTATGTCTGGAGTATGGATTTCATGGGACCGTTTTTCAGTTCTTTTGATTTTCTTTATATCCTGTTAGCCGTAGACTATGTGTCGAAATGGGTAGAAACAAAGGTTACCCGAACTAATGATTCACGAGTTGTTGCAGGGTTTCTTAAATCCAACATTTTTAGTAGGTTTGGTGTGCTTAGAGCAATCATCAGTGACCAAGGTACTCATTTCTGCAATCGCACCATTGAAGCACTGATGCGTAAGTATGGAGTTCACCATCGAGTGGATACTACCTACCACCCACAGACCAACGGGCAAGCTGAGGTCCCTAATCGTGAGATTAAAAGTATTTTGGAGAAAACAGCCAACCCAAATCGCAAGAATTGGAGCACCCGATTGGATGATGCCTTGTGGGCCTATCGCACGACATATAAATACCAATCGGAATGTCTCCCTACCGGTTGGTTTATGGTAAGATGTGTAATTTACCTGTTGCAATTGAGTATCGTGCGTTTTGGGCAGTTAAGCAGTGTAATTTGAACGCGGATAGATATGGCAAGAAAAGGAAACTCTAACTTCAAGAGTTGGAAGAAATCCACTTGGAGGCTTACGATAATGCCCAACTTTACAAAGAACGCACAAAATCCATCCATGATAGACTATTGCGTAATAAGCAATTCTCAATAGGGCAAAAAGTACTTCTGTTCAACTCTCGATTGAAATTCATGTCAGGTAAGTTGCGGTTCCGAAGGATTGGACCTTATGTTATTGTCAACATTTTTCCCAATGGTGCAGTCGAAATTAGAAGTTTTGAGACTAACAAAAGTTTTAAAGTTAACGGTCATCGTCTCAAACCGTTTATAGATGTTTCAGAAATTGGCACTGTGGAGGAGGTCCAGTTGCTCAACCCCGGGTCTAATTAATTTGTTAAAATACTTTTGGTCTGGCCACAAACGTTAAATAGAGGCACTACTTGGAAGGCAATCCAAGAGTTTCAATTTTTGTCAATTTTTGTGTTTTACTTCATGTTTTTGTGTGTTCAAGTTCATATTGTTTTAGGTTCCTATTGACAGAAAATCTTTATTATAGGTCGTGGGTATGTTCTGTGCCGTTTTATTTTGGATTAGAGGTAAAATTCTGGAGTAGAAGGTTTTCTGTTCCAAGGCGTGCCCACGTCTTGTATTAAGTACAAATGGGTGTTTTTAAAGAGTGATGAACAGAGGACTTACACTCCCAAGGCGTGCCCACACCGCACAGTGAATCGCATCGGCCCTGTTACAACGAGGGAGGCAAACAACTTCGGCTTCCAAGACGTGCTGACGCCTTACTGAGCGTCGCGACATATAAAAAAAAAAGTCAACAGCGTTTGGACCCACTCTGAACCCTACTTTTCTACTTTTTCCTTTCTTGTCTTTTCTTTCCTTATTTCCTTTAGTCGCCCCAAGTCTTCTCCCCTTTTCGCTACAATATCCGACCACCGCCGCCTCCGCTCACTTCCTCTTCACAGCAAACCACCACGGCCACCGCTGCCGCCACGAACAGTGACGCAAACCCACGGCCACCGCGCGCCTTCGCCACTGTCCGTTTGCCCCCGTGTGTCTCTCCCTCTCCCTCTCACGCCCACGGCCATCCGCCGCTATCATACGCCGCGGCCAACCGTTCTACCACCAACCGCCGTCCCAGCGCGCCACCGCCTTCCTCGATTGCACGTTGCTCTCCCTCCTCGCGCACGTCGCCACCGCTGCCCTCAGAATCGCCGTTGGGTGGCCACGATAGCTGGCGCCTCCTACTCTAGTAGCGCCGTCTCCGGCCACCGCACCTACTCTCGCTGAAGTAGGTTTTCTTACACTATATAATCAATCCAAACAACTAGCGCCATTTAGGCATTGTTTGAAAAATATTCAAATCACTTTCCTAAAATACAATTTTTTTAGCCTTTCAATTCTTTTAATTTTGGGTTTTCCTCTTTCCTTTATAGTTTCTCATTTTATTCTCAAGAAAATATCATAAAATGAAATTGTGACATGATTAATAATCATCGATAGAAATTTGTGACACGTAGCATTATACAAAAAATCAAAATTAGTTTTTGATATCTTTTAAACCTTCACCCAAAAATATACAATTACAAACTCAAAACAAAAATTTTTATTGAAATAGAATTTCTATTGAAAAGGATGAAATAGAGAAGAAAGTGAAAAAAAATAAAAGAAAGGAAAACAATTTCATCTTATGATATTTTCTTGAGAATAAAATGAGAAACTAGATAGAAAAGAGGAAAACCCAAAATTAAAAGAATTGAAAGGCTAAAAAAATTATATTAGGGTGTTTTGATGATTTGCATAGAGCTTTAGCTACTGAGGTCCCGTTTGTAGTCGTATCAATCGAGCATCGTCTTACTCCCGAGCACAGGCTACCGGCAGCCTACGAAGATTGCTTGGAAGCTGTGCACTGGATCAAGAATTCACAAGACGAATGGTTGGAAAAGTATGCAGATTTATCAAACAGTTTCCTCATGGGCAGCAGTTCAGGGGGGAACATTGCCTATCATGTTGGTTTGAGTGCATCTTCATGCGTTGATGATCTTAAGCCTTTGAATATTAAAGGGTTGATTTTGCACCAAGCATTTTTTGGTGGCAACAAGAGGATAGAATCGGAGTTGAGGGCTCTGAATGACACGTTTATACCGCCCTGTTGTACTGATGTCTTGTGGGAACATTCATTGCCCGTAGGTGCTGACCGAGATCATGAATTTTCTAATCCAGTTTTGAGCATCAAACCTGGACAATTCGATCAGATTAAAGCTTTAGGATGGAATATTTTAATGGCGGGATATGAAAACGATGCATTGTTTGATCGCCAATTTGAGATTGCCAAAATGTTAGAAGGCGAGGGTGTTCCTGTGATGTCTAATTTTGTTGAAGGAGGTTATCATGGAATTGACATGTTTGAGTTTCCCAAAACTAAAGTCCTTTGTGAGGTTGTGAAGGAGTTTATAATCTCTCTTGTGACAACAGCTTAGACAACTAGGTTAGAGGTTTTTACCCGGATGAGTATTTATCCAAATGAACAATGATGTTAAATCTTTGTACTTCTCAACATGTTGCTCAATTTCTTGCAAGTTTCATAGATGGAAATCAATAATGTTGATTAATAATGTGTTGTTCTTGGCACCTAGTCTTGTCACATACTGGTTCCGAATGGTTTAAGAATTAATAATGCTTAACTTGATAAAAACTCATTTAGTACAGGCATATATGTCCTGGATGCCACAGTATCGGTCTTCTTCTGATCTGACTGAAGGTAATTGGTGATTTTTATGTGTTATTATCTATATGTGTGAAGTTTGTAGTGTCTCTTAAAACTAATTCTACAATTAAGAGAAATTAAAACTTTTTTATTAAGAGAAATTATAAAATAAAATCAACAATACTATACTGATAGTCAAATATAGAGGTGGCAAGACTCCCAAGTTTATCCATACCTAAACATATGAAAAAGATGTCAACATATTCTTAAAGTGCATTCTAACAAAATTGTGGCCTCACCAAATTTTTTTTTTGGAGGGGGGGGGGTTAGGGTGTTCTTCACCACTGTTGTTACATGCCAGTATTTGTAGGAGAGAAATGTATTAGTCGGTATTGAAAGTTTTTAGTTGTAGTTGCATGATTGATAATAGATAATTTGATTTTTCAGAAATTGATAATTGCATGATTGATAGTTGTAGTTGAGAAGGGTGTCATCATTGCTGGCTATACAGGGAGTAACATAACTGAAGAGGCAAAATCAGGGGAAAAAAAAAAGAAGAAAAAGGAAAAAAAGAGGCAAAATCAGATCTTAGATATAATTTATATAACCCAAAATTGACCCAACCATGGAGATGAAAATATATAAATCAAGGGACATCCGATGTCTATTCTTCAAAATTATTGAAATCGATTCTTTGTACGGGAGATTTAGTTTAGGAATGTCTTCAAATGGCATGCTATTCTCACAAGCCAATAACACTTTTTCATACGTATTAAATGGATCCTTCAAACTCCTATCATTTATATCTTGAATTAATAAAAGCAACTATTGTTTTTGTTGCTTTGGAAGATTAAATAAACCCACGTGTTTACATGAAAAGAAAATTTGCTAGCGAAATGCTTTTTAGAACGTTTTTATCGTTATTTTGATTACTTTCTCACAAGGTAGAAAAAAAAGAAAAAAAGAAAATGGAAGTGACAGATTAAGTCCCATGAAATATATATATATATAGATTGGGATAATTTCAAAAACCTCTCCTGAGGTTTATGACAATATCATTTGACACCTCTAAACTTTAAGAAATCTCACATGTCTCCCTTAATTTTCAACTTTTTATAACTTTATCAACCAATTTTAAGAGCTCATTTTGGGAGAGATAAAATATTTGTATTCCAAAATTAAACTTTTTTGTGGACCTTTAGTTTTCATAACAAACCAAGTTAAATCCTTAAGAATTACAACATATTAATTAGGTTGAAATACCTTTTGCAATTTTTGAAGTCATCAGTCTAGACAAGGAATGCAAAAGAAAAAATTATTATAATTAGAAAAAAAATAACATTTTGTGCCTTGAAAGTACCTCAAATTAGTTTCTAAATGTATTGTTAATAATTTATCTTTCTCTTGTTGTCAAGCCATCAATTTGGAAAAAAAAGTTAGAATACTAAAAAAAATTCTAAATTCATCTAAAAATACATTGAAATAAAGAAAGTTCGTGTTATGTTTTCAAAAACACCTCAAATGAGTTTGTAAATATAATTTTAGAAAGTTGTGTCTGTCTCTGATATTCAAGTCATTGATCTATACTTAGTTCGAAATTCTTAAAATTTTTAAAACTGCTCAAAGTTCAGAGGTATAAAGTGATATTGCCACAAATCTCAGGGGATGTTTTTGAAATTATCCCTTTTCTAGCAAAAGGTTAGACTTTTATTGATGGGATAAATTCTGCATTGCATTCCTGAACTTAAACCAGTTTCTCACTTTGTATTCTAAATTTAAATTTTGGAGACTTTGCACCCTAAACTCTTAATTTCGAATACTTTATATTGTAAACTCTCAAGTTTTGAAGATTGCCTCCAAGCTTTGCACTGGATCAAGAATTCTCAAGACGAGTGGTTGACAAAGTATGCAGATTTATCAAACAGTTTCCTCATGGGCACTAGTGCAGGAGGAAACATAGCCTATCATGTTGGTCTTAGTGCACCTCCTTCTGCTGATGATCTTCGGCTTTTGAACATTAAAGGCATGATTTTGCACCAAACCACCAACCATTCTTTGGTGGCAACAAGAGGACGGATTCGGAGTTGAGGGCTGTAAATGACATGATTTTACCACCCTGTGTTAGTGACATCATGTGGGAACTTTCATTGCCCGTAGGCGCTGACCGAGATCATGGATTTTGCAATCCAGTATTGAGCATCAAACCCGGACAATTCGATCATATTAAAGATTTGGGATGGAAGATTTTGGTGACTGGCTATGATGGTGATCCATTGTTTGTTCGTCAAGTTGAGTTTGTAAAGATGTTGGAGGACGAGGGTTTACCTTTAGTGGTTAAGTTTGCACAAGGAGGCTATCATGGTATTGATGGTTTTGAGCTTCCTAAACTTAAGGTCCTGTGTCAGGTTGTCAAAGAGTTTATAATCTCCTTTGTAACAGCAGCTTAGAAAACTAATGTTGCGTTGTGATTTACTTGGATGAGGAATCATTCAAACGGACAACGATGTTTAATCTTGTACTTCTCAAAATACTGTTTAATTTCTTGTGCCAATTTTCATAAATGAAAATCTATTGTTGATTAATTTTGTGATGTTCTTGGCACCAGAGCTGTGGGCATGGATGCTACGGTAGATTGGTTTTCTCATTGGAGGCAATTGGTGGTATCTGGTGCTTGACTTGAAAACTTCACTAAATAAAAAATTAAGAAATTAGAATTTAAATTGATAGACTATGCATTAAGCTTTATATGAAATATTTATGTGAGAGGATTATATTTTAAGGATTGAGCATTATAGAGGTTTTGGGTTCTAATATCCTGTTCCATCCATACTTCTAAAATTCACGACAAGAAATTTGGTCTTTTGTGACAACATTCTCTGTGACAAGAGCGAAACTTGTCACAATTAGAAACTTTAGTGACGACTTTTAATGTCGTCATACTTAATCGTGGGTTCACCCGTCAACAGTGACAACACGGGATAAGTCGTCACAATATGGATGGCGTGCAACTAGCCAGTGTGGCGGGAGATCACCATTGTGATGACTGGAAAATAGGTTGTCACTGAAGTCGGTCTTACAGTGGCAACTTAAAATATCGTTACAATATGGTTGCCGGTTCTAAATTAGTGACAACAACTAATCGTCACTGTCCAAAGCGTTTATTCCCAATTCACTTTCATTAATTCTACTATGTCACCCTAATTTTTTCAATATGGCCCATATGTTGTAAATAAATTTTATTAATTCTACTATGACACCCTAAATTTTACATTTTAACCCCATATATCACCTTAATTTTTTCAATATGATCCATGTGTTGTAAATAAATTTTATTAATTCTACTATATGACACCCTAAATATTACATTTTAGCCCCATATGCCACCCTAATTTTTTCTATATGGCTCATATGCTATAAATAAATTTAATTAATTATGTTATGACACCCGACCTTTTATATTTTAGCCCCGTATTTGGTAAACTAATGTCATTAACTCTACCATGACACCTTATCTTTTGCAATTTGGCCTCGTATGTGATAAATCAATTTTACTAATTCTATTATGGCACCCTATGCTTTTACATTTTAGGTTGTGTTTATCATTGGCAAAATGAGAAAGGTATTGTAAAAAAAAATGTGTACCTATTTTTTAATTATTCCAAACTTAACTAATACCTTGTTATAAAGTTAAAAAATATCATGAATTCATTATTTAGTTCTCTTGACAACATATGGGAAATTACTGATTAACATAGTGTGAAAATAATGGCAGATAATAATAAAATTTAATAGGAAATTAAGTAAAAATCTTGACAATTGCATGACTGGAGTTTGTTATGTATTACAATTTACAATAATCAAATTATTTATGATTTATGAATCAGTACTTGTATCAAATAGATTTAGTGTTTCATGCATGTATTAGTAAACTATTTTGGTTATTTGATCAACTAAACAGATTGTTTGGTCTTGTCAGACCATAATTCGTGCATAATTGATAAAATTATTAAATTGATACCAAAAATATTTGCATTAAAAGATGTTTTTTTGAATCATAAATATATTTTTAATAAGGCTTTTAGTTTTTGAACATTATTTTTTGTAGAGATCCTAAAAACCTATGTTAGTAAAAAAAGAAAAAATCCAAATATACTAAATTTTTATATTCCAAAGTTTTAATACAACTTGTGAACTAAAAAAGCTCAAAATACATAAACAATGTTAATTGCACAAAGATTGGGAAAAGAAAAAGAGATAGAAGACGTTACTTTTATAAAAAAGGTTCAACAATTTAGAGAGAGAAGGCATTATTTTTTAGTATGCAATAGTGGAAGCGGAAAGCTGAAAATTGAAGGAGTAGAGGCGGGGTTCTAAAAGAAGTAGAAACGATGTCATTTGAAGTTGATTTGGAAGAAAAACACTCAACAACACTTAGCCAAATTTCAGACAAAACTCATTTCCCTCTTTCTTAGTCTTTGGACACCATCTTCTACTCCTTCTCTCCACTGGGATCTTGCTCAAATTACTGAGATAATCACTAAATTGAGCTACCCAAACTGATAGGGCAGCTTTAGTAGGTAGCAGATAGCAAATATCTCTACATTGAGCCACCATTTGCCTCCCTAAATTGAGCTACCCAAACTGATAGGGCAGCTTTAGTAGAGTAAGAGATAACAACTATCCCTAGTTCGTCATAGTTGCTTGATGGTAAGATCACAGAAATTTGACCATGAATTTTGGGGAAAAGCCAGAGTTTGAAAACTGAATCAGAAGGAAAAAAGACCTAAGGTTGTCACGGCATAATTTGAGGTAAAAAATCTCAATATTTTCCATCTATTTTCGAACAGTTCTGTCTAATATAGGTCGTGTGAGCTGAATGTTGAGTTGTGAGAGTGAAAGGAAGTGGAAGGGAGGGTTCTGAGCTGAATGTTGAGTTGAATCTTGGAAAGGAGGGTTGTGACCATGAATTTTCGTCATACTACTATAGATGTTTGTTAATGTGTCTTCTGCCCATTATGTGTAGGTTTATCACAGTCTTTGCTTGGATTTGAGTTTAGTGTTGAGTGCTGTAAATATCTATTGTTTGTGTAATGAAGGGATTTTCTGAAGGGTTTTTATTCTGTAATTTTAGATTTGATATTGGTATTTTCTTGTTTAAAAGGAAAATGAAGAACCCGTTTGTTGACTCGATATTTCTGTTCCTATAATGAGTTGGATAACAGTGGGTTGAGGCATATTTTTCTGTTGAACATTTGAACCGACTGATTTAATTCAAGGACTTCTTCCCCATTGCCCCCACTATAATGGTGGGTAGTGATCAGAGAAAGAGTTTTTCATAAGAGGACATATGCAATAGACATTTCTGATGATCATTACAGTTTATGTCTTCCGAAATATGCAAAAGATGCAGTATATTTATCCAAAATAGTGAATTTATCCTAAAACAAAATGAATTTGTTTGATCAGGCACACATGTACTATAAAACTTCAAACGATTGTGTAGCCTTTCTTGCTAACTATGACAACAAAGTAGATGCCAAAGTCACATTCAAGGGGAATTCATATTTCCTTCCTGCTTAGTCTGTGAGCATTCTTGCAGACTGCAAAAATGTTGTTTTTAACACAGCAAAGGTAACTTGTAGAACACTTGCATTAAGTTAGTTATATGCAGGATAGACACAACGAAGGGCCAAGTTTTAAATCACAGCCTCGCTTAAGTTTAGAAATTTTTTCAACTCTTTCAAAATTTACTTATTTTGAATGGCGATTGTCCTAGTGTTGTATCTTCTTCTCGTCCACTCTGCCAAAGAGAGAAAATCTGTTTAGCTATGATGATGGCCTGCTTGTGAACGAATGGAGCTTTTTTTTTCAATTTTAGAATTTCTTGTCAACAACTACTGCTGACTATTCTGCCAAGCAAACGGAGTCCTATTTAAGTTGGTTTTGATGGTTCTACTAATTTAGACAATTGAATTTAATGCCAAAGATAAAGTAAAAACTTTGGAAAAAAGGCTACTGATTTCACAGTCAATATCATATACATATCTGTGTCTAGAAAACTGCCATTCTCCTACTAGTACTAAAAAAAATTAGTGCAAGAGTGCATGCAATATATTTAACTCTGTGTTCCAATTGTCTACTGAGATGTGAATCTATATTCTATACTTCAAGTACAGAATACTATGCTGAAACTTTGTGGATCAATTGTTTCCACGAAATTTACTCAACTTATAAGCAAGAATGCAAGTAATGGTAATCTCGTGGTGTTGGTAGAGTACATTGTATATGTTTTTTTTTAAGCAATGCAGGGATCTTTCTGGTGTCATTAATTTGCATCCTGAACATTTGCGTTGTCCCTATAATCTAGGCAGCTGTTGTTCCTCAGATTCTACCAATTTGTCTATGCTCCACGACACAGGGATCTTTAAAGCATCATATCTGATCAGCTCTACACATATCTATGTCTCTAGGAAACTGCCATTCTCCTACTAGTACTAAAAAAAATTAGTGCATGAGTGCATGCAATAGATTTAACTCTGTGTTCCAATTGTCTGCACGAGTGCCCGAGTACTATGCTGAAACTTTGTGGATCAGTTGTTTCCACAAAACTTACTCAGCTTACAAGCAAGAATGCAAGCAAGTTCACACCAGAATATTCTTCAAATAAAACAAAAAATGAAAGAAAGAAAACAGCAAGCAACTTTGTTTGAGGAATCCAAGTGATTCTGACTGACTCTAGAGTATTCTAATTTGTGTTCTTTAGTGATTGTAAAATTTATTAAGGGACTTCCATTTCAAGAAGAAGTTGTTGTTGAAACTATACATAGCTCTACACATTATTGGGATCCGCATCCCTAAAATTTTAAATATGAATCAACCATCATTTCCCACCAACTAAGTTATACGTAGCTAGCTATCTCCTGAATCTTAGAAGCTTTATGCATGTAGTTCATTCCTTATCTCAACTTTCTGTGCAACTGATTTTGTTTCTGATAGTACATATCTACTCCCATTAAACGGGTTGTTACACTTGGTGCATTATGTTTGGTGTTCTATTTTTTGTATATTTCTTCACTAATCAGCTTTTTCATCGGAGCCTCAGTTGAAAAATGGTTCTCAGCTTTACACTGGACTCTAACTATTGAAGTTGGCCCTTCCATTCGGAGCATAGTAGGAAAGGACTCTCAATACTTCATTAGTGAGAGTGGCTATGTTGTTAGGAAGTTTGGAAGGTTTAATGTTGACAAATGGTCACATCTTGAGGCTGAATATAGAGAGAACATATACAAGATGGTTATGGTATTTGAATTTTTTTGCTTATATCACTACTAGAATGAATTGTTTGATCTTTATACTCAAGCAATATTCTTATGTACTTCTATTTAATTTTTCGGTACTTATATTTGTCTTGTAGGATGACTTCTAATTTGAGAATAACATCACCTCAAAAACTGCTATAAATAGGCAGTTGAACATCTTGTATCGGAATCACTGATATCGGTTGCACAAGTATTTTCTAACATTTGGGACAAAGGAGGAAGCAATTCAATATGTTCCTGAAGATATATCAGTTGAGGATTGGACATGGATGTGCAACCACTTTGGAAGTGAAGAATTCAAGGTCTAGTTACATACTTGAATTAGTCTTACCTAAATATAAAATTTATTTCAAATATTTAGAATTACTGCTGGTTGTTTATATATTACAGAAAATCAGTGACCGTAACAAAGTAAATCGTGTTAAGAATGAAATTCATACCACTGTGGGAACAAAGTCACTTTCTAGAGTTGCTGAAGAAAAGGTAATCAATTCTGTTGTTTGGAGATTCCATTATGCTTTTTGTCCTTCTACATTCTCACACTTAAGTTAATGACAGAAGAGGAATGAGGGAGTGGAGCTTTTAGAGATAGAAATGTTTGAAATCAGTCGTACATCAAAGAAGACAGGAGGGTTGATAAATGATCCAGCGAAAGAGACTTTGGTGCGAGATGTCATTCTATTTTTATGCATTTACAACTCCTTTGTGACATGCCTTTTAACACCTAAGCTATAATGTCTTGTTTAGGCAACAATGAAAGAGATGGAAGCTACAACTTCAATGAGTAGTAAGGAAATTTGTCAACAGCAACTTGGATACATACCTGGACAGCTTCGTAGCCGCAGCACAACCAAATAGAGATTGACCACATGAAGAGTGAAATTAAAGAACATCGAATAAGGGCAGATGCGGCAGAGCAATGAGCTACACAAATTGCAGAAGAATTCAATGCCCAAAAGGAGCTAATTAAGAGCTTGCAAGATCAGCAACTTGAAACTAGAGGGCTGTACGAGGAGTTGATAGCCCAAATGAAAAACTTGTGCAAATGATAGACTTCAAAAAAGATGAGAAGATAAATTCTTTACTTTTATTTTAGCTGAAACTCCTTTTTTTACTTATTAAGTTCACAGTAGTTGGATATGCTGAAC
Organism: Coffea eugenioides; assembly: GCF_003713205.1. Classification (NCBI taxonomy): domain Eukaryota; kingdom Viridiplantae; phylum Streptophyta; class Magnoliopsida; order Gentianales; family Rubiaceae; genus Coffea; species Coffea eugenioides. The sequence continues at coordinate 22,276,304 of NC_040045.1, read as the reverse complement.
CTCTAAAGAAAAATTTATTTTCAATGCAATCTAGCTTCATATTGATCGTGAGAAGACTGTTGCATATGCTGCTGGAGATGATTGAAATCTGACCTGGTTCTGTAGTTTATGCTTTAGTTTAGAAATCTAGTACTCTATCTTTTGGAAAGGATATGTATTGGCCATTACTACTTGAACTAATTATGTGGGATTTGGGACCCAACATTTGTGGTTCACTTTTGTTTTTGATTAATTTACAGATGTGTTATGGCCAAATATATGAATTTGCGGCATATATTCTATGTTGATTTTGCCTTTTGTCAACTTCAATGTTCTGTTATAATTGTTGAAAACGCACAGGCAATGCTATATTTGTAATGACCAATTTCAACTCTTTAAGACAAAACTCAGTGACAACCTTCCCAAAAGATGTCACTCTTAGCCAAATTTAATTTTTTGTTATAATTGTCGGAACGAGAGCCGTGACAATGTTATATTTGTAATGAACAATTGCAACTCTTCTAGACAAAGTTGTAAGTTCACTAAGTGACGACTATTTTTGTCACTGAATACTAGGAATGAGAGTGACAAGTTCAAGTTGTCACTGTGCTCGTTCAAATTTGTGACGATTTTTGCTATGTTTTATGACAAAAAAATATGTGAAACAGTGACAAGAAAATTCATCACTGAATACTAACCGTTAGTGACGACTTAATTTTTGTCACTAAATAACAAGATTTAGTGACGACTTTGAAGAGGTTGTCACACGTACCCATTTGTGACATAGAATTAGTGACAACCATGTGACAATGGAAAAAGTTGTAACTATATGCATATAATGACGACTTTTTGATTTTTAGTAATGACTTTTTATTGTCACAAAAGACCAAATTTCTTGTAGTGATTCCACCTCTTTTCTGCCGAAAAAAATTACTAAAAAAAGAATAAATCTTCAACCAAATGCTGCTTTAAAAAACCTTAAAAAGGCCATGGATCACCATATTCATGTGTTTTGGATTGAGCAATTCCGATAATCTATTTTTGGGTCCATTTGTAATTTGATTATATAGTGTAAGAAAACTGTTGGTTTTTTGGGGATATAAACTAAGAAACAACACCTTAGTGTTGAAAAAAAAAACTTATAAGAAACTTATATTGAAAGCTGGAAAATGAGCTTATATTCTACATTCATCAACTCACTATTTATAGTGATTACATGAAACAAACAAGCAAAATATCCAACTAACAATTATCCTAAAAATCTCAACAAAATATAATCTTCTATTACTAGCAAATCTTAGCTAATATATTTGTTAACAAACCAACATGATCTTTGGTTAACAAATATCCTTATTTTCTAATAACTAAATTATTTTGATATCAAACCCAATCTGATAAAATCTGTAGGAAAAGTTGGCATATCTCAACACTCCTCCTTACCACTTTTGCTGCAGATTTTCAATTGCCTTCTTAAATCTTTGAACCTTGTTTTGGACAAGGCTTTCATAAAAATGTCTGCAATCTGGCCATCAGTCTTGCAATGTTTCTTGAGCCAAACTTCAAAATCAATACCAAATTTTTCGATGTATTCAAATGACTTCTTTGCAACTTGAAAGTGGAACTCCCATACGTAATAGATGAACCTGAAGAAGAAATTCACAATACAAAAAATGATTGCTATGAGAGACATAAAACAATCTTTCAAATTTTTGTATGGCCTTTTATCAGCTATGTCACCACCATCATCCTCGGGTAGCATTTCATGAATTTTTACAATGTAACCTCCTTCAATTGCCTCATCAGTGATCTCCTCCTGAATTTTAGCAACATTTGAATTTTTTGGTTCACCATACTGCATCTTAGGATTGTCAATTTCTGACAAATTCAAAACAAAATTTTTGCCTCTCATTTTCACTAAGAAAAGCTCATTCCCAATTGGATCATGTATAACACAGGTCCTGTTTTTGAAGATGACAGAATAATTTTTCTCCAATAACTGTCCAACACTTAATAGATTTTGATTAATTTCAGGTACATACAAAACATCAGAAATAATTTTGGTACCTAAACCATAATCAATTGCAACACTACCTTTGCCTTTCACCTCAATATAATCTCCATTTCCAATTCTGACTTTGGAGATTTGCGATTTGTCAAGTTTTCTAAATATAGATTCATCATATGCCATGTGATGTGTGCAACCACTGTCTATTAGCCAAGTTTCAATACTGGAATTATTGCTTGCAAAACAAGTGGTCATGAAAAGTTGTTCCTCATCTTGTTCATCAACCATCTGAGCGTGATGTTCTTTTTTCCTTTATTTTTGTAAACTCTCTCCATATGTCCCATTTGCTTACAAAACCTACATTGAATGTCAGGTCTAAACCAACAATATATTGAAAGATGTGAGGTTTTCTTACAGTGTGGACACGGAGGATTTCTGCCATTTTTCTTCTCATCTTTGCTATTTTTTTCTTAATCATTTCTTTCACCTTGTCGAATTTGATCCATGTTTATTGCTTGAAAAGCACCTTCAATGACTTCTTCAGTTCTTATGACTCGTCTTTGTTCTTGTGCCTCTAGAGCGTTGATCAATTCTGGCAAAGTCATCCGAGAGAGATCTCTTGAATCTCCAAGAAAGGAAATCTTGGCTTCAAACCTTTCTGGTAAACTCACCAAGACTTTCTCCACAACTCTGCTATCTGGAAGTTGTTCTCTAATCAATCTGATTTTGTTCACAACATTTAAGAGTTTGTCAGAATACTCTTTAATGTTTTCTTTGTCTTTCATCCTAAGGAGTTCAAATTCTCTCCTAAGGTTCAAAACTCGTAGTTGTCTTGTTCTGTCATTGCCTTGAAAAGCAACTTTGAGAGCATCTCAAGCTTCCTTTGCAGTTTCACAAATCATAATTTTTGTGAATACTGCATCGGAAACTGCTGAATGAATGCAAGTCATGGCTTTTGATCTCCTTTTGACTGCATCTCTATGGGCTCTCATCTCTACAATAGTTGGATCTTCTGACAATTCAGGAACAGGATCTATCTCTACCACATCCCAAAGATCATTAGCATCCAAATAGGACTTTATTTTGACAGCCCAGATTTGGTAATTTTCACCAGTAAAACTTGGAGAATTGGATAAGAAGTTGTTTCCTGGCATTTTGATGTTGAAGGCTTAAGTGTGAAAAAGGAATTCTCACCAGATTCACTCACTCTCAAAGAAACAGGTCCTTAAGATTTAGGCTCTTGATACCACTTTGTTGGTTTTTTGGGGGTATAAACTAAGAAACAACACCTTAGTGTTGAAAAAAAAAACTTATAAGAGACTTGTATTGAAGGCTGGAAAATGAGCTTATATTCTACATTCATCAACTCACTATTTATAGTGATTACATGAAACAAACTAGCAAAATATCCAACTAACAATTATCCTAAAAATCTCAACAAAATATAATCTTCTACTACTAGCAAATCTTAGCTAATATATTTGTTAACAAACCAACATGATCTTTGGTTAACAAATATCCTTATTTTCTAATAACTAAATTATTTTGATATCAAACCCAATCTGATAAAATCTGTAGGAAAAGTTGGCATATCTCAACAAAAACCTACTTCACGCAAACTCGTGGCATTTAAGAAATAAAAAAAAATTAAAAGCTCGTAGCATTTTTTAAGCAAGTGGAGCTCTTCTTCACAAGCACATTTTTTATTCACGCATACTCCCCATCTCTCTCCTGCATACACATATTTTGTGTTCGAATGTAGTTAGAATTTAAAAAAAAAAATCTAACATAGTAATTTAACAAACAAAGTAACAATATCAATATTAAATAAATAATATTCATAGAATAGAACACTTAAATTCAGCGCTCAAGTTTAGCTGATCATCAGATGGATATAATAGATATGACATTGTAAATTCAATATTCGTTTAAATTGTGGAATTTGATGAAGAATTTGAAATCCATCTAAATGGCGCTAGTTGTTTGGATTGTTTAATAGGCATTTAACTATCCAATATACCAATTATTAAAATATATTTTAAATACTAGAATAATTTTTAATTTTCAAATTCAAATACTTAATAAATAATATAAATAACTGGAGGGATTTGAGAGGATTTCAAACCCTTGATCAGATCCCTCAATCCAAACGCAACCTAAATGTTTTAGCACTTAAATTTCAATCTGCAGTTTTCATTCTAGTTTTCAGTTTCCAATGTTGATATAATAATCCTATAAGCTACAAACAAAAAACATTATATCATTCGCATTAGGGCAAATTACACTTTATTCCCCTGTGGTTTAGTACTTTTTCGTATAACCTCCCTATGATTTTAAAAACTATATATAATTCTCTCGTAACTTGGATTAAAGTGTCAAAATGACAGAATTTGCATTCCATAATGAAGTCAACTAAAATATCAAAAGTACCCCTATGTAAAATTAAAAATTATTTATTAACTACAAGGGGGTTATGTATATATTTTAAGAATTATAATGGGATTATATGGTAAAACACTAATTATGTCATGCATATTATGTTTATATATTTTGATCATTTCAAGCATTTTAGTTTTTAAATAAGGGTAATTTCAATATTTTAATGGGTTTTATCACAAATGATCATTTCCATCACTTTGACACTTTAATCCAAATTATGAGAGGGTTATATATAGCTTTCGAAACTATATGGGGGTTATGTGAAAAATTGCTAAACCACGGGTGGTTAGATGTATTTTATCCTTTGCATTATTCTGATGCATTACAAAATTTGATATCACATCAAGCATTAAATATAATATCAGTAATCACCTTTTACCACTTTAATTTCACACTTAAATGACAGCTTCTTCTCTTTTTTTTGAATTTTTTTTCCTGTGATTTGTTGCTGTCAATACCATTTAAACAACCGCCAGGCTGCGGGCGCTAGACCCCCTTGTTCTATCATCATGAGACAAAGCCCCGAGCATCGAACTGTGTCAGAGCACAGCAACTGGTTCCTCGGACCACAATCATACTTTGTTTCTGGAGGCCATAGTGATGCTCAAACTTTGAAGACTAAAGTGAGATGAAATTTTTATGATTTTTTTGTGAAATTTCTATTTTATTTTTTGTTTTGTATTATATAGTGTTATTTTAATTTGTTATATTTTAATTTTTTATCCTTTTATTAGATATTAGAATTTAAGGAAACAAAAAAAAATTCTAAAATGAGATGTTTGTGAATGATAAATGACAATATAATGAAAGGTAAGACAATGTTGGACTAGAGGTGGATACCTTTATGGTAGGAACCCGTTGACCGTGTCTATGGTAGGAAGGCCTCCAGAGGCCGACACGTGTTGCAGGTGGATGGATTGCAAACGGAGACGTTAAGCCGTGGAATCGCGCGTGGAGATGCAACGTTAACATGTTGTCCACGGCTGCAAGGTAAAAGCACAGGTTCGAATATTGCCTATTATATGAATACAATAGTCAATTGTTTTGAAAGACTATTGTATTCATATAATTTCAATTGTCTGCCTAGATATTGCCAACTAATTAAAGATAACTTTTATTTAACATAGCAAATACATACTTACATATGAAGATGCTAATAAGAATACATAAAATAATTAATGATACCAAAAGTTATCCTTAGCGTTTGGGTTTTACATTCTTATTCAAATCTAATCAGGGTCAAATTTGGGTTAGATATATACAAATTAAGTAGTATTTTAGGGTCGAATGTTCTATATTTTTTTCTTAAACTATAATGTTACTTTTTTTAAAATTTTTGGTAGAATTGGTGTTGTTATTATCATATTTATCAAAAAAAAATTTCCACGTTAAAAGGCCAGTAGTACTTTTTTTTTATTTAGTGATTTCATAATTTAGATTTCATGAATGGTACCATTCTTTATTTTTTAAATCCACGACATTATTTCCTTTTGTTTTCTGTATAATTTTGCTATTTTACTTAGGATTACTAAGTTAAAAGATAAAATATTATTATTTACTTTTTTACTTTTACTAAGTTTGGTAATGTTTTCTCTTTATTTACCTTCCTACTAATAAATTTCAAACCAAATTCCTATATAAGTGGAGCCACTTCTTACTTATTTAAATTAGAAAGGCATGGAAGGCACTTCTTACTTAGAAAAATGTTATTTGCACTCCATTTTTTATTATTTGTAATTCCACCATTTGTTTTATCATATAGTCTAATTAATGAAAACTATATGATCAAAATGATTATTGAAGTGTGAATAACAAAAATATAGTGTAAATAATCTTACTTATTTAAATTAATAAGAAAGCATGAAAGGATGTCATATTTGTTATCTCTTGTTATGGTCTTATAGAAGTTTTAATTGGAGTAGAATCATAAATAACGCAAGCTAATCGAAAACGTGATAGGTTGAAGTACAAATAAGATAACATGCACATTAACCAACAATTTGAAATGAAATGATTTTAAAAAGTAACTAACAATTTCAAATGTGAAGAGTAGATGTGGAAGTTAAGAGAAATATATTTTATAAATTAAATTAAATGTGAAATGCTAGAAAAATAGAATTGGTAGTGGGAAGACGTGTGAAGGCTTGTTGCTAAAAATTCTTTCTCAAATTTATATATATATATATATATATATAGATAGATATAGATGTCTTTTTTTTAGTGGTTCAATCTCATATTCATGAACTATCTGCAGAAAAAAAAAATTCTGGACTATACTAATTTTGTTATACCAACTTTGTTATTCTTATTAGTGTATTAATTGTTACGCTATTTCTCTCATTTTGTTGGGTCTACATTAATACAAGTGTAATTGTTATTATGTCTCGTGTCCCAGAAAATACATAATATCCTATTCAGGTGGATACGTGCAACAGATAATCAAATTGATGGTAAAAATTTAGAATGAATAAGTTGCTTTTGCATAACGGTTGTAAAGGTTTCTTGAGACTTTATGAATTAGGTGTCTTGCGTTTGCAAAAAGAATTTCAGAAGATTTTTTGTATTGGAAATGGAGTTAAAACTTGCTATAGGTTACTTTCCTGTATTTCAATCTTATCGTAAAGGGTAATTTTCTGTTGAACCTAATTTTTTTCTGATTATATCCAACTAATAAATTAACTTAAGAAAATAGATAATTTATGGAGGAAAGCTATAAGTAGCTGGTGCTTATTTTGAAAAATAGATTTATTTTTATTTTATCAAATAAATAAATTAGTTTATGAAAAATGGGTACTCTGTTCTTATAATGGAGGAATGTCATAAAGAGCTAGTGTTTTATTCAAAAAGGATCTATTTTTATTTTATCCGATAAATAAAATTTTTGTATGCAAAAATGGGTACTCTATTCTTATAATGGAGGAAAGTCAGGAAGAGCTAGTATTTTATAAAAAAATGTGTTTATTTTTAGTTTAGCCAATAAATAAAATTTTTTATTTATAGAAAAATGGGTACGCTGTTCTTATAATGGAAAAAAGTCATAAAGAGCTAGTGTTTTATTGAAAAACGGGTTTATTTTTATTTGATCCGATAAATAAAATTTTTTATGAGAAAAACGGGCACTGTGTTCTTATAATGGAGGAAAGTCATAAAGAGGTAGTGTTTTATTGGAAAATGGGTTTATGCAGAATTTTATTTTATCCATAAATTTTTTTTATGGAAAAATGTGTACTCTATTCTTATAATGGCGGAAAGCCATAAAGAGCTAGTGTTGTATTCAAAAACAGGTTTATTTTTATTTTATCCGATAAATAAATTTTTGTATGGATGTCTAGATAAAATTGATTGATCGGATTAAAAGAAAATTTATTTTAACACTCATTTTTCCAAAAACAAATTTTCTTTTCGAAAAAAAAAGAAAATAAGCCCGTTTTCTAATAAAACAGTCGCTGTTTATGGCTTTCCTGCATTATAAGGAAAGAGTATCCATTTTCTCAAAAACAAATTTATTTATCGAAATAAAATAAACATAAAGGCGTTTTACAGTTAACCACCCACTATTTACGGCTTGCCTCCATAAATTATCCACTTCACTATTTTTCATAAGTTAATTTACTAGTTGGATAAAATTGGAATAAAATTAGGTTGAACAGCAAATTACCCTTTAGGATAAAATTGAAATATAGGAAAGTAACTTATAGCAAGTTTTAACTCCGTTTCCACTACAAAAAATCTTCTGCAATTGTTTTTGCAAACGCAAGAAGAATAATTCATAAAGTCTCAAGAAACCTTTACAACCTTTATGCAAAAGCAACTTATTCATTCTAAAATTTTAGCATCAATTTGATTACCTATTGGAAGTATCAACGTCAATAAGATAATATGTATTTTCTGATACACGAGACATAATAAGAATTAAACTTGCATTAATGTAGACCTAACAAAATGAGAAAAGTGGCGTAACAAATAATACAATAATAAGAATAACATATTTGGTATAACAAATTTAGTATAGTCTAAAATTTTATTTTTTTTCTGCAAATAGTTCACGAATATAAGGTGCAACCACTAAAAAGAATGACATGCATATGTAATGTAAAAATAAATATAAAATGAATGTAGTTACATTGTGTCATCCGGTATTCGGGTCCATAGTGGAAGCCGAACTTCAATAATGGAAAGCCAAAGTTGAAGCTTAATTCAGACGCTATGGGGAAGAAGTGGGGTCACCAAATATTTGGTACAAAGGAAAGACTTGCAATAACATAGTACGGAAGTCAGTCTGCTGTTTGCTTCCATCCGTACACACTTCTACTTGATTCCCTATGCACGCGCTCTCCAACAATTTAACGTCTCCGTTTGGACCATTTTACCCCCAACACGTGTCGCTCTCTGCCGACATTCCTACCATAGGCAGGTTCCTACCATAAAGGTTTCCGACTAGGGGTCTATTAAGTCAAGTAGCGATCGAGTTGCACCATATTCGAGCTCAAATTCAATCACTATTAGTGCTACTTGAACTTGAACTCGAGTTTGAACGAGTATATAAATTTGAACTCGAACTCGACTCGACATAATGGAAATTAAGATCGAACTCAACTCGTTGGAATTCGAGTAAACTGCAAGCCATATCAAATTCGAACTATACAAGCTCGAGTTTTTCATCTCTTCTTAAAATTTTTTTTTTTACATTTTAGATTTATCAGATTATTAATTTATCATTCATCATTTTTTTTACTAATTATTACTTCACGTAAATTTATTAATATACGGATCCATACTAGTCATTTCATAATTAAAATATATAATATATAAATAATATAAATACTTAATTAAATTCGTTAAATACTCGAGTAATTACTACTGATTCGAATTCAACTAGTTACGCAGAATGAGTAGATCGAG